>NC_063345.1:69149154-69176236 GCF_021869965.1 Rhincodon typus
TCAGCTTTCCTGCTCCTCTGATGCTGCTTGGCCTGCTGTGTTCATCCAGCTCTACACCATGTTATTTCAAAAACTCTTTTTTCTTCTCACATTCATGTGCCTTCCTTGATAACGATTTGGTTTGGCAGTCAGAACTGAAGCATCCCAAGCACAAGGTTGGCCCAGTGAAGTTGGTTTTGGATGATCATGGTCTCGATGCTGGTGCCATTGGCTGCTTCAGTAATGATGTTTACAGGGCCTGCCTTCTAGCTGATGCGGAGAATTTGTCTCAAACAGCATTGATGGTACTTCTCAAGGGTCTCTATATGTAGTTTTGAAGCCATATAGATAAGCTGAAAAGGATCTTGCTGTCAGCACGGATGTCACAGTCATTGAAGGTGCTCACCCTTAGATGTCCATTGGATGCGATATTGAATCGCAGGCATTCATGTCAAGCTCCAACACCATGCCTGTATCAAAGGAAGGCTGCAAAATCATAGTCAGTGTCTCTCCAATTTCCACACTCAGCATCCTCGAATGCATCTCATCTGGTCCTGATTAGATGAGTAATGATTGGATACTGAGGTAATTTCATGTAATTGTATGACAATCCAGCTAGGCTTCCAGTGATTCAGTGTCCGGAAGGAATGTAATGTAAATGGCAGTATGCTATTGAGAAAGGTCCAGAATCGATCCTTTCCTTGCCCAGTGCTGCTCATCATGGTGGTGTTATGGAGATCAAAGTCAACTCCAATTCACTGTCAATCAATTTCTGGAATGATGTCATGTTTATTCTCCATGGTGAACAGCCAGCCAATGCCAATTGCTTATACTGTTGCAAGGAGAGTTAGGAGCTTCAGGAGTGGAGGGGACAGAAGGAAAACATTGAAAGTTTTTAAAAGGTAACACAGGTGCTGCAGCATACTCAATACCACCAAGGGCTGGCATATTGAGGAATGTGCTTCACAGGGGTGCAGACAGACAGACAGAATGCTCTGTTACTGTCACTGGGTGATTTATAACACAGGATAAATGTTCTATTGATAGGCGAAGGTGAGTTGTCCTGGCTGAGCAGTTAGCTTACAGCTTCAGCAGAATGGATTGATGAACACTACATTGGGAAACCTTAAGGCCTTGTTTAGACCCTATCAGAAGCAATGTCTCTATTTCCTGCAGGCAGGTCTAGCTCAGGGCCAGAACATTGTAACCTTCTCTTTGTCTTATCACATGACATGTTTCCTGACAAGATACAAATAGTGGTTGGTGACAGCGTGCAGAAGTCAGGGAGAATGGAAGCTCAGAACTTGAACATTTGCTGAATTAATTACAAGATGCATTGTGTAATTTTACCCTCAACGCTGAAATAGAAGAAAGACTAACCTTTCGATAGCACCTTGCACAAACATTGCTTTACAGCCAGTGAAGCAGCTTTGAGTTTGGCAACGTCTTCGGAAAAATAATCATAATCAACTTGAAACATTAACACTTTTCTCTCTCCGCCACTACATTTTTATTTCCTATTTCAACCAAACACAGTGTTTAGTTTTTACTTTTGAAGTGTAGTCACTAAAGTACTGTTATGCAGGAAGCACAATAGCCAATTTGTGTACAGCTAGCTCCCAAAAATGATAATGTCTCAAGTAATCTGAATTCAGTGATGTTTTTATCCAGAACAACTCATTCCCTTTTCTTCAGTCTTTCTGAATTCTTACACATATACAAAGAAAACAGTGCAGGGAAGAACAGGCATGTTGGCTAAGGTAGATTGGAAAACTTAGGTTAAAATATACCATGGTAGCCCAGTAATGGTTAGCATTCAAAGAATGAATAGATCATTTGCTGCAAATGTACAGTGCAACAGTAGTCCAAGTGAACAGCAAGCATTGGAGATAGCATTAGATTGAACAAAATGGCAGAATATGATCATTTGCGTTGACGGTGCCAATGTTAGGAGAAAATGCCGGTCACTGGCAACCACTGTTGGCCAGTGGTTTTATACTGAATTGTACAGGCGGTAGCCAACTAACTGATGGTTGTGGGGCAGGCTGAGGTCCTATTGAGGGGGAGTGACATGATTCTAAGAGTTGCCAGTCTAGTCAGTGGGCAGGCCACTCAGTACACCCCACCCAAGGCAGGTGGCCAGAGCTGGTCCAAGGGCCAAAAGTGTGAAAATTAAGAAAAGGGCCAAGTGTGAAGGTGAACCCTGTATTCAAGTTACATCATCTTCTATTCAAAACCAAAATCACTCAAACCTCAGTCAGTTAGCTTCAGTATTGAGATCATAGGATATAGGCCATTCAGCCTTTTGAGTCTGCTCTAGCATTCAATGGGATCCTGGTTGATCTGATATTCCACATTTCATCTTTTCCCCATAAACCTTGATTCTCTTACTGATTAAAAAGGTGTCTATCTCAGTCTTGAATATACTTAATCCCGCAAAGGAAAACAACCTCTCTGTCAAGTCTCCTAAGATTTTGTATGTTTTAATAAGGCTGCCTCTCATTCTTCTATATTTCAACAAGTACAGGCCCAACCTACTAGCCTCTCCTCAAAAAACAGTCCATACCTGGGATCAATGTAGTGAACCTTTTCTGGACTGCCTCCAATTCCAGTACATCTTTCCTTAGATAAGGAGTCCAAAACTGTTTACAGTATTCCAGCTGTGCTCTGAATTGTGACTTGTACAGTTTACCAAAAGTTTCCTACTGTTATGCCGCAGTCACTTGTGTGTTTATTCAATCAGAAACTGAATTCAAATTGTTGTCTACTCCTTCTCTGAAGCACATGGGCAAATGGGCCTTTCATTAAAAGCTTGTAAGGAAGCCTAAGGAAAGCTAAGATCAAACGGCCCACACACAACATCCTCTCCCAACCTGATGATTCAAATCAATGGTGAGATCCTGGAAAATGTTTTTCAACTCCCGTGTCTTGGGAGTTTCCTCTCTATAAGGGATACAATATTCATCGTTAGTCTCCAACTGAAGAAAGAGTGTTTGAGGGCCAGGATCTCAAACTGTGAGTCTAAAGTTGAGTTTACAGGGCAATAATGATCCCTGTGCTCTTACAGGCCTCAGAGATTTTGATAGCCTACAGCAGACATCTCACCACACTCGGGAAGTCTCACCACCAGGGTGTTCACAAGGTTTTCCAAAGCCAGTGGAAAGAAAGCTGGTCCTACAGCAGCATCTTCTCCCAAGGCTTTGAGATGTTAACAACTTAAAACCGGCTCCATGGGGAGGACGCTCGTATTCTTGATGCCAGACTCCTGAAGCAATTGTTCTACTTGGAACTCAGTTGTAGCATCAGACTCCGAGGATGACAGTGGAAAAGGTTTAAGGGTGTCCTCAATCCCTGAAGAGGTCAAAACATCTCCATTAATGGGAGAGACTCTGACCCCTAGGGACCAACCACAACAGAGAATGTTCACCCAGGAGTTTACTGAAAACACCAAAAGACTTTGTAGAGAATTGCAGAAGTCAATATAACAAAGAGAGCACAAAAACCTCTGACTACTTCACTTATCCAACCTTTCACCTCCCACATAGTAGGAGTCTATAGATCACACATTAGGTTTATCAGCCATTTTAGGACCCATTGAACTGGGGTCGAACTAAGTCATCATCAATTCTGACAGACTGTTGTAGAAGACAGCTTAAAGTGGATAGTCATGAAGCCTTTCAATGAAGTAACAGCTTATTGATATTCACTATAGAATCTCATGTTCCAGGGATCGGGAGTTGAGTGAACTCCGGGTACTGAGTTTGCTGATTAACCGCCAGCAAACAGCGTAAGGCAATAAAAAGTGATACACAAACATGTATATCCCACGTCCCAGTGTTACATGAGATTCCTGGGAGCTTTATAAAATGATCCAAATGAGTGAAGTGTATAACAGAGTGCAAAGAAAACAATTATATTGTCTGGTTGGGAGTCATTAATGAGCTGTGACAGCTAAGTGCAGTTACCAGATGAGAAAGATAGAGGGGGAAGAGGTACGAGAGTGGGTTGTTGAATCTGGAAATTCTTTCTGACAGGGTGTGGTTGAAGAAGAGTAACAAAAACATTCAACTGGCACAGTAAGAGAATCAAGGATATGGGGAAAATGAAACACAGATAGAGAGCAGGGTCAGTGGTGTTAACACAGCACAATAAGGAGAGGGGTTTGGTGTTTTGGGTTACAGGGAGATATTGCTACTATGGCATTGATACAGGACAATGAGGAAAGAATGGAATAGTAAAATTGGAATAGTGTGAATCTGGTAAGATAGCTGTGGAGTAGGGCTCCTGAGCCCTGGACACGTCGTTCAGTCCACTTTTCCTTTAGTTTCTATTCTTCCTTTCCCACTTTTCCCATTTCTTTTTCCTTTTTTTGGTTACTTACCTCTTGTTGAAGAGCTTGACAACATTGGCTGTGGCGGGTGAGCCTAGAGAGGACTCACGGTGGTTGGCAAGTGGGCCCAGGTTGGAAGTGAGCACTTCCGAATCGACACGGCAGCCCTAGTGCCAACTCATGCCTGCTGCGGCAGAGGCAAGTTTGGGTTGCTGGCGGCACCTACATCCAGTGCAGATTTTTCATGGAGGTGGCTTCGGAGGCGAGTTTGTGCCCAGTACAAGACCCGGCAGCATTGGCAGTGGCTGCATCAGCAAGGTGGGCCCAAAGTGGACTCTTTGGAGGCGTGGAGTCAAGTTTGGGCTGGTGCAGTACCTGGAGGCATCGGTGACAGCTGCATTGGCAAGGTTCAGCGAGGTCTCATAATGGCGGGAGCATAGGTGGAGACAAGATGGTGAATTTCATTCCAGCGATGGCAGCGCAGCGAGGAGGACTCGTGGCTGGTCACCAGGCCCATGGCGGAGCACTTAACAAGAAGAACTGTAACGTTGAACACTATTTCTTTATTTCTCTATTTTTCTGCCTGTGTGTTCAATGTTTT
This sequence comes from Rhincodon typus, assembly GCF_021869965.1. Lineage (NCBI taxonomy): Eukaryota > Metazoa > Chordata > Chondrichthyes > Orectolobiformes > Rhincodontidae > Rhincodon > Rhincodon typus. Next base: position 69,154,065 of record NC_063345.1, read on the forward strand.
TGTTTCTTTTTCCATGTTTTAAGATGGCACCGGAGAGTGGTGACACTGTGTAACGCTTTTCACTGTATTTTGTGACAAAATACATGTGACAATAAATAAACAAATTGATTTGGGTTTGGCACAGGGATACAAGGAGAGAATGGGTCAGTGCAAGTAGTTTGGGTTCAATACAGGATTATGAATAGACGTTGTTGCATTGGGGATAGGCTTAAGACTATGAGGACACCCTTAATTAAGCTTAAAGCTACAATAAAGAACAAAGAAATTTATTCCCTAGACACCATGGTACTTAGATTGATACAAGACAACTGGTGTAAGTTAAGGTCACCGCACATGCATTATCATCACATTTTCAAAAAGCTGGAAGATTTTAAGCAGGCAGTTACTATCATCTTTCCTTGCATCATAACCTTCAATCCCAGATTTAAATGTAACAATTTATAGTGTTCATCACAACAACACCCATTACATTTTTCCCATATAATAGTGCCTGAACTAATCCACGTTGAAATGGATATTTCACATGGAATTGCTCAGAATTCATTACCTCAATAATTTCAGTTTTTCTTGGCTGCATGCTTCTTTGTTGACTGGTTTGAAATTGTTCTTTCTTTCCTTTCCAACTTCCCTCTCCCCTCACACCACTTCCAGTCTCCTCCCTTCACACCATTTACAGCCTTCCTGCACCCCTACCACTCTGAAGCCTCTCATCGTGCAGTTTCCTGCCTCACTGCACTTGATAAAAGACACACCCTTTGGCAAAAGTCCCATGAGGCTTGACTCTCAGAAAAAAGCCCCAAAGTCATGGCACAAAGGCAGCTCCTGGTCTCCCAGTAACTCCCTCGCTGCTGTTGCATACATTGCCATGTACTTGCTGCTCCTCCAAGAACAGCCTGTTTCTCCCCCATAATTTCTGTAACATGCACAGAAGAAAAGCAGCTGTGATTAAAGGAGCAGCTATTTGGAGATTCTGTCCATTTGACTTACAGATAAAATTTCTTTGATTGGTTGAGACAATTAAATTCATCAGTGCGTTTTTATAGCCTTTTGGCAGTAAAGTTGCTGACTGCCTCCATGCATTTTGAGCCATGTTACAGGGCTATGGAGAGATTGTGGGCAAGAGGGATGAGTTTGGGGTTGATACAGGGCTATGAGGAGAAAGTAGGGCAGTAAGGAGAGCATGGGGCAAGTGTAAGATTTATTAAAACATTTGTTAAGGAGCCAGCAGACCTGCAATGGAGAGAACAGCCTCATTCAGTGCTGTCAATTTCTATGAGTTCAATAATTCTATAGAAACAGAATTCTAGTATATGAATAAAAAATCGAAGTGCAATGTGCCAAAGAATGTGTCTCCAAATTCTGAAAGGATTCCTCGCTTACTCCTAGCTCTTCAAGAACAATGGCTAGGCCAGCTGAACTTTCTCAGTGTGGTAAACCTCCTTGCGTATTGATGGGAATGTTCTGGTCATGTGCTGTACGAGGATACAATTGTGTTTACAGAAATAATTTTCTGAGCAAGTTGCCATGGAAACATTATGTGACCCTATGAGAGAATTGTGAAGTGATGTGAAATGTTGCCATGACAGCAAAACAATGATTACGAGATGAGTAGTAGGGAGAGGCCAGAGGCTTTATCAATGAAGCTACTTACATCAAAATATATTTCCTTATCCTCAGAGGTGATGTGGCACATTAATCATATTACCGGGGAGCCGTGACATTCGAACATACTGAAATCATGTTTTTTATCTCCTCTACTTCAGCCTTTGTTAAACAACACACAATGTAGGCAATGGGAGATGCAGCACCCCTGCATTGTGTCCCAGGACCCAATCCTAACACTGCTTCCCTGCTTATGTCCTTCCACTGTGCCTCTGTGCCAGGGTTACTGTCAAACCATTTCAAGACAAAATGCCAGAAAACTATCAAGACCAAAGTGCCACTTTCACTCTGTCTCTCTCTTTCTCTCTCTCACATACACTCACTATGGCCAACTCCAGCTGTAAGAACAAAGCAAAGAGTGTGAAAAGACCATGAGTGGCATCAAAGCACCAGCCATCCAGAGTCTTGGTCAGGCCTAACTGCACACCACACCTCATCCTCAGAAAGGTTATATTGGTCCTGGATGGGGTGAAGTACAGACTCATTATGATGAAAGGGACGAATTATGAAGCCAGGTCACATAAACATGCCAGTGGTGGATGGGCTTGATGTGGGTTTTGCCTCTATCTTTACCTGATGTGGCAATGTTTGTGTTATACCTTATAAACATGAGAGTCTGGGTGGTATTGGAAGATCCAACAAACCTTTTTAACACCTAACTGATATTCACAAATGCTACTCTGACAGACACATCAGTGTCTGGGCTGATAGCAATCTATTTGGCATGCCCCTTTCAGTGTGTCATACTTCAAGTGGCCCTGGATAAGATGGAGTCTAAGAGCTTTATATCCTCAGGTCACATGCTGTGACGCAGTAATGATATCATGGGCATGTCTGTTAATGGTATATCAACGTACTGACCATCAGACAAGATGACAGGGTCACGAGGAGGGAGGAGTCCACAACAAAAGGGACAATCTTATAAATGGATCCAAGATGTTTGGGAGGAAAATCATAAACAAACTTTTTCACACACAATATCATGGAAAATGAAACACCCTCCTTCAAATTTCTGTGAATACAGGAGTTCGGCTAGAACTTTCAATATGACACTAATAGATTTAACTTAAGTAACATTAATTAGAGAAATGGAGGAAATTTGAGTTATCCATAGAAGAAGTGGATCTAACCTAACAGTAGAACAGAATTGAGGGGATTAAATGGTTCCCCACTGTACTCAATGTAGCAGATTAAAGGCATTGAATGATGTCCTCTTCTGTGTTTAACAGGTTTCAGGGAATGAGTGGTCTTTTCCTGTTTCTACACAGTATTACAGGCTGGAGAGGTTGAAAGTGGACTGGCACACAGTGATGTTTCAGAAAATACAGGCACCAGCCAGCTAAGACAGCTCCAGCCTTGCCAGTGACTCCCACCTCTCATTGGCAAGGACAAAAAAAAGGAGAATGTTGTGAAAATTCATTCCAGAGACTTGATGAGTGTATATCAGCAACAGGGAAAGTTTTGGCATCAGACAATCTCACAACACCAGAGGAGTGGCACCATAGCTCAGTGGTTAGCCACTGACAGCACCAGGGATGCAGATTCAATTCCAGCCTCAGGTGACTGTCTGTGTGGAGTTTGCACATTCTCTCCATGTCTGCGTGGGTTTCCTCCGGGTGCTCCGGTTTCCTCCCACAGTCCAAAGATGTGCAGGCTAGGAGGATTGGCCATGCTAAATTGCCTGTAGTGTTCAGGTGGGTTGTAGCGGGATGGATCTGGGTAGGATGCTCCGAGGGTTGGTGTGGATTTGTTGGGCCAAAGGACCTGTTTCCACACTGTGGGGATTCTATGAAAGAAAGCCCTCAGCAGCCCAGAAATCCTTACAAGATGAAGAAATACTGAGTCAAGAACTCCTGCATTCTGGATGAGAAAGCAGCTTAGCAGGAAAATTGGCTGCAAATCCTAGCAAATTATATCTTTTTTTATGTCTATAATGCAATCAATATGCCAACAATGTTTACCAAAGTTGATTAAGTCTTTCACGTTATGTCCACATTGTTTATACCTCAAAGACAAACGAGTTCCTTATAAAGTTGCATCTACCCCTGTGAAATAGGTTGAATAATGACAAACCACTTCATCTGCATGTACCTGTGCTACAATATACACAAACACAGGAGGAGGCCATTTAGCCCCTCTGGTCATTGATTGAAAGCTGTTGAGCCAGCTGAGCCCATGAAATGGAAACAATAGCTGGGCACTCAATCCTTCTGCTTGTTACAAGGAAGACTCCACTATTAAGCCCTTTCACTTTGTTTTTATAGCAACAAGACATTGTCGTTGAACTCCTTTGAGTCTCTGTATCTTTGCTCAATTTTTCTATCTTAACCCTACCCACAACTTCCTGGAGAAGAATGTTCCAGATTTTGACTATTGTGGCTTTTCTTTGTGTATTTGTCCATGAGTCGTGAATGTCACTGTTTGGGCCAGCGTTTATTGCTATCTCTAATTGCCCTGGAGAAGGTAGTGGTGAGCTGCCTTCTTGAACCATTGAAGTCCTTTTGATGTAGGTAGAATCAAAAGCTATTTGGGTGGGAGTTCCAGGAATTTGCCCCAGGGAATGTGAAGGAATGGCGATATATTTCCAAGCCAGGATGATGAGTGAGTCAAAGGGGAACTTGCAAGTGGTGGTGTCCACATGTATCTGTTGCCTTTGATCTTCTAGATGGAAGACTTCAAAAATTTGAAGCTACTGAAGGACCCTTTGTGAATTCCTGGTGTGTATCTTGTAGATGCTACACACTGCTGCTACTGAGCATCGGTGGCGGAGGGAGTGGTGCTTGTGGATGTGATGCCAATCAAGTCGAGTATTTGTCCTGAATAGTGTCAAGTTTCCTGAGTATTGTTGAAGCTGCACCCATCCATCACACTCCTGACGTGTGTTTTATAAATGGTGGATAGGCTTTGGCGATTTAGAGGGGGTGGGATGCGTGAGCTACTTGCTGCAGCATTCCCAGCCCTGACATGACTTTAGAAAATAGAACAATACAGCACAGGAACAGGCCCTTTGGCCCATGATGTTGTGCTTAACATGAAGCTAAATTAAACTAATCCCTTATGGCTGTCCTTGGTCCATATCCCTCCATTCCTTGCATATTCATGTTCTTATCTAAAAGTCCCTTAAATGCCCCTATCGTATCTGCCTCCACCACCACCCCCGGCAGTGCATTCCAGACTCCTACGACTCTCTGTGTAAAAAACCTACTCCTCAATTCTTCTTTGAACTTTCTCCCTCTCACTTTAAATGCATGCCCCCTAGTTTTAGACATTTCAACTCTGGGGGAAAAAAGATTTTGATCATCGACCCTTTCTACGCTTCTATGCTTTGTAGTCACTGCATTTATATGATGAGTCCAGTTGAATTTCTGATAGATGATAACCCCCAGGGATGCGACAGTACTGTATCCAGTGATGGTAACACCACTGAATGTCAAGGGACGATGGTTCAATGCTCTTTTGTTGGAGATTATCATTACCTGATACTTTTGTTGCTTCCTTCAATCCTGAGAATTATGGCGGAATATGTAATGCCACATTCTATGGTCAACAACCTCCCTCTGATTCATTCTACATTTACAGAGGGAATACTGACTGGGGTTTCTAATCCACCCTTTTGCACAGGGCTCTCCCAGAAGTGGCTGTTGATCTCCCTAGCGCTGATGTTTGTTGCCTGACTAATTCACAGGGATCACATTTTAGGAAGGCAGGGGCAACATTATCATAGTTGATTGTTCAGCCCCGAGAGGATTTTCTGATGAGCAGTGAGCAGATGGCTAATTCATATCTGAACACCCAACTTCCCTTGCCTCCATGTCATTTTATACCCTTGTCCAGCAAAATTCCAACAATCTTGGATTTAAAATTATTGTCCCACCATCAGTGAAAATACACAACAGCACCGTCTCCACAATAGCCCTCAACACTGGCACCCTGCAAGGGGATGTGTTCTCAGCTCCCTACTTCAAGAGGTAAGATGGAGGACACGCCCCCATCTAGATTAACGGAGCTGAGGTTGAGAGGGTCGAGAGCGTCAAATTCTTGGACTTCCCATGTAGACATGAAGGTCAAAAAGGCACAATGATGCCTCTTCTTCCTCAGGCAGCTTAGGAAATTCAGCATGTCCATAAGGATTCTCACCAACTTCTACAGATGCACTATAGAAAGCATTCTATCTGTGTGCATAATGGCGCGGTATGGCAACTGCTTTGCTCACGATTGTAAGAAACCTCAGAAAGTGGTGTGCACTGCTACGGGAAGGCTGCGAACATCATCAAAGACCCCTCCCACCCCGGTAATGCTCTCTTCCAACCTCTTCCATCAGGCAGAAGATACAAAGGCTTGAACACATGCACCAACAGGTTCAAGAACAGTTTCTTTCCTGCTGTTATTAGATTGCTGAATGGACCTCTGTAACTTCAAATAATGTTGATCTTGCTTTATGCACTTCCTGCGCAGTTGTAACCTTCTATGCCTCGCTTTATCAAAGCATCCTATGATCTGTATGTCCTTGTTTGCTATGATCTACCTGTACTGCTTGCAAAACAAAGCTTTTTCACTGTACTTGGGTACTTGTGACTACAATAAATCAAATCAAATTAAATCTATTGCTTTTGGCAAGAGAAAGTGACACTTATCTACTATCCTTTGCATGATGAAGTGGTTCCCAGCTTTTCTGCTAGATGCCTTGGCTTTATAGATTATGTCCATTTGATCTTGACTCTCCTGCTAGTCAATTTTTGTTTCTCCTTATCTAACCTATCAATTCCTGTCAAAATCCTAAAATCTTCAATGGAATCACCCTTTCACCTTCCAAATTTCAGTGATTATAAGCCTAGCTTGTGCAATCTGTCCTCATAATCGAAGAGTCCTGGTGAATCTTAGCTACATTCTAATCAAATTCATGCTATCATTTCTAAGGCACTGCCCAAAACTGTACTCATCTCTCCAAATGTGTCCTGTTTGGGGTTTTGTATAGCTGTAACAAAATTTCTCACTCGAAACATCTTATTCTAAAGATTAATATTGTCTTGGTGTTTTTGATTAGTTTTTATATTTGTGCCCTACATTTTAATCATCTGCAATCAAATGGGCTCTTAAACATCGATGGACCATCAACGTGCCTCACATTTCACTGTTTCCAAAATACTCAGATGTATCAGAAAATGGGAATTTGCAGGTGGGGGATGGGGTGTTGGGGTAGCTGTTGGTGGGGGAAAATAACTGGAGTGACCTAATGGCACAGACAGCAGTACCCAAGACAACCCCACCAGCCCTGGAGCATGCCACTTTCTCTAACAACAAACGGAGCAGTGTTAAGATTCATCTCAAAGTCTGCCTTGTGTTTTTTTTTCTCCCTTAACGTATACACAATTAGATCTTAATGAATTAATAAAAAGAAATAAAGTTAAATGATTGCATTAGTTATTAAATCAGGCAATTTTCCCTGCACCCTATCATTGTTTAAATGAACATAACTTTAGGATTCCCTGATCCAAAATACAAAATTTCTGCAGCCTTTGATGTGACCCAACTGATCGTACTTAAGTTCCAAATCGAAGCTTTGAGCAAATAAAGAAGTGAATGCAATACTGAAGGAGTGCTGGATGAAGGAGTTTTCCCAGGCAAGATGTTAAAGTGAATCTCCATATGCCCCCCAGAGTGGACGGTATCTGTCATGATGTTATTTGTAGATGTACAGTGGACCTTTCCCTCATATTCTGGCTAAGATTCAAACCTCAAACCGAGTCCAAAAACAGTTTCACTGGTCATTATCGCTTTGCAGTTTATGTCAGCTTGTTGTGAATACATTAGCTGTCACGTTTCCTACATTGCAAAAGCAACGACAGTTCAAACAATACTTTCTTGTCTATGAATCACTTTAACGAGGCCCACAGAATGGGAAAGGTGCCGCATAAATGCAAGTGTTTGCGAGCGGAGGTCTGATCCATTAGGCCATGCCTGCAGTTACATTCTGTCTGTCCTCTCAATGATGAAAGAAATTCTGAATAATGTCAATTCTGCTCTAAATGCCAAAAAAAATGCAGCATAGGTTTGAAATTGCAGACACTGATGCATTAGAGCCCGATCATCTAATTTTGAAAGAGAATTCTGTTATCTCAGCTGCCAGCCTCACATATAATTAACCCTTCGAGTTGAAATTTGAAACTACAATTAAACTACCTGTTGTGTACATCATCTGCTTACGCAGGATGCTTTCCAACTGTGGGGTAATAATGTAGCAACATTGACAGACTAGCCAGCAGATGTTACACATGACACTGCACAGCAGGTGGTTGATTCTGAACTGCCCTCTATAACAACCCAGCAGGCCATTTAGGTTAGGGATAGCTAACAACTGCTGGTTTTGCCAGTGACATGAAAGAATAAGGAAACAAAAAGGACAAAGTCACCTGATTAGGTAACACATAATGAGGTCAAACATCCAGGAACATCAGAGTTGCCAATCCTTGTCTGAGCCCCATTTAACTAAAAGGTTCTTGTGGCACAGTGATGGTGTCCCTATCTCTGGGCTAGAAGATCTGTGCTCAAATCACACCTGCGCTAGCAATCTGTTACAAAATATCTGAACAGGTTGATTAAGATAATGAACATCACAGCCTAGTCCCAAATTTTGAAAAGGTAGACACTTTTCTAGGTGCACCATTCACTGACTGAAAACCACCAAAACAATCTTAAATGAGAATTAAAGGCAACTCCTTTTCACTGTTCTGAGTGAAACCTGTAAGAAAAACATCACAGAGGCATTGCAAATGTTTGTCTCTGAATAGTTTTGATTACTGTGATAAAATGATAGGAGATAAGGCAAAACTATTTTGACAAACAGTCAAAAAAAAGTCACTGAGAACGAAAAACGCTCGAGATCACAGCAGGTCAAAAAAAATCATCCAGTCAGGGAGGCTGAGTGTTTGTTCTCCCATTGGTTTGGGAAGACATGCATACATAAAAATACACAAATTAGAAGTAGGCCACTTAGCCCCTTAATTCTAAGCCACCATTCAATAAGAAGATAAAATAATGACTGAGAATATACTCAGATGTTTCTTTTTGAAGGGATCACTAAGGGGACATTGGGATTTTAAAAAATACACGTCTTGAAAACTGCATGATTTAATCTAATTGCTTGGACTTGCTTATTGGAAATCACACATCTGGGTTTATGGCTGTTGTGTGGAGTTCAGTTGGGACATAATCTGGTGAGAAAGAAGTTACCCAGCTCATCTGTGCCTTTCTGGAAAAAATCTTTCTGGAGAGTCCAGTATGACAGCTGAAAGCCACAGAGGCTATTCTCCTGAAAAACCTCTGAATTCTCAACAATTCCTAAATGAACTGCATCTGTAAGTGTCGTAGTGACAACTTCTTGTGTTTAATGACACCCCTTTAAATGTGTCATGCACGGACTGAAAGCCATCTTATTCTTTTCATATGTTGTCCCTTTTGTCTGTCAAGACGAAGAAATATTGATCAAAGTGTTTCTTTTTTGGCAAAATTAATCTCAGCAGATATTTTGTTTACTTTCAATTACGGGGATTATTTTGAATTATAAATATTTATAGTTTCCTACTTCAAACGGTATTAATTAGCTTTATATCTTTGCTGAATAAGTCTTGTTTTCACAATAGATCAATAGTTTTGTTGTTTCTAAAGAAACCAGATTGTTTTTCTTTATTTTAATTCTAATAGGCAGAAAGTGGATAAGTGGCCAAATCCATAACTGAGTAAAGCAATTAAATCAATGTTGCGACTAGTGATATAGTGGGACTAGACAGGGATACAGTATATTCCTCCAATCTCAGCCATTACAGTAGGATGTTTTCCCTGCTGGGTGAATCTAGACACTGCCTCAGGATAAGAGGCAGGTCAATTAAGACTGAGATGAGAAGGGGTTTCTTCACTCACACGGTGGTAAATCTTCAGAATTCTGTACTCCGGAGTGCTTTGGAAACTCAGTAACTAAACATGTTCAAGACACAGATCAACACATTTATATAAATATTAAAAGGTATCAAAGGATATGGGAAGACTGGGGAAAAAGTGGTGTTGAGGTAATCATAATCTGATAGAATGATGGAGCAGGCTTGATGGGCCAAATGGTCTACTCTTACTTCTATTTCCTATGTTCCAGTTCAGAGGGATCTGGATGTCCTGGTATATGGTACATAAACAGTTTGTAACAGGGGCAGAAAGTGATTAGTGATGCTGTCATTCACTTCACATGGAATGGAATATAAATGTGGAAAGGTTATGCTGTAGCTGTACAGGACCATGGAGAGACCACATCTGAAGGCAATGTGCTGAACAGGTGACCAGGTGACCAATGACAGCACCATGGGAATAAAGCACTAAAAAGAGGGGAGATCCTGTGATGAAAGCTCCAGAAATTTGTGCAACTAGAGCTAGCAACCTTACCCAACTAGTAATCATCAATGAACACTTGGTGGCAGGGGTCAGTGAACAAATGTCAGGAACCTAACTGTTCTTTTCTTCCTTTACAGTCTGAAGTATCTAAGAGAAAGACAATGGAATGGCAGCTGAAGCACTTGAACTTCTGTCTCTTTGCATTTTGCAGATTGATCAGTAAACCCCCTTGCATTTGACAGATCCCATCCCCCTTGCAGCATTGAATCAATGCTTATATGATTCCAGACATTTGTCTCAATGTTTAACCACTGAATTGATCACACCTGTTGATTGTTTCACTGTGAAAAAGAATTTTTTTGATATTTGTCTTAAAAATTTCTGTCATCCATTTCAACCTTTGTTCTTTTGTTTCTTTGTTGAATCGATAGTCATATTCTATATTTAGTTTTGGGTACACTTAACTGCCCCATATCCCTTTGAGATCAGCTTACAGATGGAGCTTTATCATTCTTCTGTCCAGCCGGAGCTGCTGGAATCGGCCTGAATCTCTCTTTGCCTTTTTAGCTCGTGTTTGCATTTCTTTATGTAAATCCCAAAGGGCTCCTTAGCTGTGTCTTGGCAGGATTTGTACAGGTTATGTTCCTTTGTTCCACCTTAAATTTGCTTGCTCATGCATTTAAGGTCTTTCTTTTATAGCCTGAACCTCATTATTCTGCAATAGCTTTATCTTGCAAACCATTTACCAAGTTATTCATTGCCTTTGCCCCTCCTCAGTCAGAAGTCACATGACACCAGGCTATAGTCCAACAGGTTTATTTGGATTCACACAAGCTTTTGGAGCACAGCCCCTCCATCAGGTGAGTGAGCCAACTGCACTCAACAAAGGGGCTGTGTTCTGAAAGCTTAATGATTCCAAATAAACCTGTTGGAATATAACCTGGTGTCACGTGACTTTTGACTTTGTCCACCCCAAGCCAAAACCGGTACCTCCACGTCATTGCCCCTACTCACTAATCATTGGGATTAATATTCAAATTTATCCCTGATGTTGGAGAGTTCATGTTTTTACAGGGTAGGTCTTCAAAACACATGTAAACAGAACACATGTAAAACGAATATTGAGCTTTGCACAAAGTCCCAGGAAAGGACTAAGGATAAGCAAAGTCGTTAACACAGACGTTGTGAATCAATGCTGAGTGAAGTGCACTCCTGATTTTGCTTTATATCCCTCTTTACCACTTATTGTAAAGGTCATGCTGGTCTGTATTCAGACACTTGGCCATTCACCTCAGCTTCTTGATTTGAAAATTGCCAAAAGCAAGTAACTGATTCGTACTTAAGGACATAATATATGGGTGCAGGAGCAGACCATTCAGCCTTCTGATCCTATTCCATTATTCCCAATACAATCATGTCTAATCTTGAGCTTCAACTCCTCTGTCCTGTCCGCTCCCTGCATTGTTTTGATGCCTGAGGAGGCCATAAGTCTGTTTATCCTCGCCTCAAATGTATTAAATTTATAAATTTATAGAACTTAAATTTATACAATACAAAATTCCAAACATTCATAAGCTGTTGAGTGAAAAGACTTCTCACCTTAATCTGAAATGAGATTATCATAAGATTGTGTCTCCGCATTTTATTGTGCCTGATGGGAAATAACCATTGAATATTTACCCTGTCATTTGGAATTCTCTATGACGTAATGAGATCACCTCTCATTCTTCTAGATATTTTCTGATCTACTTGTTACGACATACTTCTGGAGCAGGTGGCACTTGAATCCAGGACACAACCACTGCACTACAAGAGCCCACCCTCTGATTCTTTTAACCTCCCGAGACTATCAGCCCAATTTACTCAGCCTCTCATCATAGGACAACTCCCTCATCCCACTGATCTACCTAGTGAACATTTGCTGTACTGTCCCAGGGTAAGTGTATCTTCCCTCACAATGGAGACCAGAATTGCATGCAATATTCCAGAGGTAGTTTCACCAAAGCTCTGTAGTAGGTCTTCCTTATCTAATCGTCTTGCAATAAAAGCCAACATGCAATGGGTTTTCCTCAATGCTAATTTAAGTGCTAATTTTCTGTGCTCTTTATATGAATATGCACAAGTCTCTCAAAATCACCATGTGTAAGTTTCATACCCTTTAAAAAATATTCTGCTCTTCTATTCTCACCAAATTGAATAACCTCACATTTCCCTGCATTATATTCTGTCTGCACCTTGTTGCCCACACACTCAACATTCTATATCTCTGTACTGTCTCTTTCAGCTGTTTTGTTTTTGCTAAGTGCCAGTTTCATTGAGTGTTTTGGAGGGTTTCTTGCTGCAGGGCTTAGCAAGATTGCTTGTCTCATCAACATTCACTTCTTTTATCATCTATCTCAGCCCTATGACATGCCCCTGTCTCATTCTGGTCCCATCTCAGCACACACTATTCTTGAAACAACTTACCACTCAGTGAATATTCACTGAAAGGCAGGTATCCCTTGTGTCCACTGTAATGATACTGTCGCTTTAAGAGGTTATTTTGTCCTTTTTGAAGAGAGGTTGTAAGGCAAAGATACAGAGCTACCTCTAAGAAAGTAAACAATTTATGAAGCCTTGGGGTTTTTTAAAAGTTGGAACAATGGAAGCAACCTGAGTGTGGCCACCTCTCACAGACCACGCTTTGTAGTTTTTCTTTCAGTTTTTGGGCTTAGTTTTAAGTAGAAGCCTTTGGGGTCTCCAAAGAGTTGAAAGCATCAATGAATGTCTCCTAGCTGTTAATTCCTCTGAATTTTCTTCAATGTTATTTCCTCCTGGATTGGAGAACTGCCTACGAGAACCTGAAGTTGCTTTTTTGCCAAGGGGTGTGTTTATGGGTGTTACTGTATTGGAACAGTTAATTAGTAATATGTACTGCATCTATTATTCAGTTAAGTTTTCCAATAGTTAAGCTATTCTAAATTCCTCTTTATATTATTTGTATTTTAATGATAGTGTTTAGATAAATTGTTTTGCTTAACGTCAAGTTATTTGACCAGTCACATTGCACCTGGAACACAGCTCTTCACATCTATCTTTAAAATAAGAAAAGATTGGGGTTTAGGTTACCTTCTTACAATATTTTGAGGGGGTCTGATCTAGTCCATAACACCATGCCATATAGAAATAGTCGCTGCGCAGCCAAACAGGTATTGACAACATGGTGTTGCTCCTCTTAAGTGGCATAGCACCTACAAAGCCACACTACTCATGGAACATAATCTGCAAGGCTAACACTTTCTCATACATATAATCTCATTCTCTCAACCTAGTCACTGTTTAATCAGCAGGGCCACATATTTTACCTGTCCCTAGCTACATCCCATCTAAACACCCTCTCTAGGTCACTGCTATCCTGACACCAATGCCCGCAGGAGACCCGTGTCCAGTTAGGGAACATCATATACAGGCAAGAAATCAGACAATGCAAAGATAAGCTTTTGTTTACAGCCACTGAAAACACTCAACAGCGTAATGTGTGGAGGCTGCAGGTCTCCTCCACAATGCAAACTGATTGCTGGGATCATTATAAACCTCTAGTTTACATTCCATGATGGTCTTCTGCAGCCAGTTCTCATCTACTGGGACCACGTGTCAATAGGTCCTGCAGTGCCTAACACAGCTGAGCCCTGTCATGGACAACGAGAGCTCCTTTTTCCCCAGAGTCCTTTACCTCCTCCTCAGAAAACTGCTCGCATTCTTCTAGTTCCTGGAAGATGCAATGTGCAAACTGCCTGTGAGCAGCAACCAAAGTCTCAGCATGTTTACTCTGCATACAATGCAAATGGGCAACGAACAACTGCAAATGAAATGTAGCTGAAGTTTACAAATGCATATTTCATATATTTGCCTCTTCAATGTCTTAGTGTCCTACACTTTTACCCATCAAACTGACACTTCTTCATCCACCCTGTTCCAATCATCTTGTAACACCATTTCTCATTAGAAAAGGGCAAGTGATGGCAGGGAACACAGCTGCAGTGGGCACCAGGAGCATCGGGTTCCTCCTGGTCACCAGGTAGCCCCTAAATCTTCTATGCTTTTTTATCTCACACTACCTCAACAGCCCATTTCCACCCATCCATTCCACATGTGAAGACCCACCACATTGAACTTCACACCTCCAACTGTCCTCTCTACCCCATGAACCCTAAAATTACAACTTAATACCCCAACATAACCCACTCTGCTCTTCTACGTTCCCTTTATGGAGGCCACAATGATGGTCACTGCCAATAACAACACCCTCTCATAACCTACCATGCCTTCTGGCTAACAACACCCCATATACCTTGTGTCACTATCCTTGCCACTGCTTTCACTGCACCCCCAACCTTGACTTCTATCCTTTGTGGCAAGGGCATCCCAGTTCCCCAACAAGACCTTCCTTAAGCCCTCCACAAAAGTCAATGCATGGACTGGCAGAACTGTATTAGTCCCAGACTTCTGACTGACTTCAATGGGCAGCCCCTAGACGTGACTGACCAGACTGCTGACCACTAGTCTTTGTGGCTTCCTGACAACTGCCTCTGAATGCTGCTGCTGCTGCACCTGTAGGACTGATGACTGTCTACTCCCTGGACTGTAGTTGGACAGATCCTCTGACCGTGACCAGCCCAAGTGAATAAATGTCCATGGCCTAGCCCCTGGATGGTGTACAGACTATGCCCATAACTAATGGTACCATGACCCCCGATCGATAGCAATCCCCTCCACTTGACTAAACAGAAGACCACCTGTCACGTACTTTCTCACATGGTCCTACTTTATTCCTGGGTATTCTCTTGTGCCTAATATAGTTTTTAAAAACACCTTTTGATTTTCGTTAATAATGCCAATCAGTATTTTTTCATGCTCCCTCTTCACTCTCCTAATTCCCTTTTTAAGCAGTCTTTCTATAGTCCTCCAGGTCAGCCATTGCTTTGAACGTCTGGTATCTAACATAAGCTGCTTCTTTTTTCCTTTATCCTGCACATTTTTTGACATCTGGTTTTCTCTGGACTAGTTGGTTCTACTTTTCACCTTTATGGCAACATGTTGGCCTTGGCCTTTCACTTTTGAGTGATGTGGATTTCCAGAGTAGCTACTCCCAGTCCAGTCTGGCCAGATTCTGATTTAGCTTGTTGAATCAGTCTTCATCCAATTCAGAACCTTTATTTCCAGCTCATCTGCCATGAACGGGATGCTGCTGTCAAGCAAAAAAGACAGTCTGCTTATCAAACAAATGAATAATGTGGTATATGAATTGCAGTGCTGTTATGTAGACTACCAGATCATATCAAACAGCATTCCTCTTTGCCTGTTCACAACAAGCAAGAGTTGGACCATACCCAACCAGTCCACAATTAACAAACTTACATTACAGTGTCAAATATTCTGCAACTGAACAACACTTGCTGGATAACCCTGAATGTGCAAGGTGTTGCACTGAGAACTAATTCAGGGTTGTCAGTTGGGCTGGCAGTGTGGCACATTTGCAATGTACTAGAAGTTACACATATTAATTCATAGAGTTCTGCTCTTCACAGACAGAAAAAACAATCTTCACACAAACGACCTGTTTCAACAGAACCAAATAGGTGACAGCCATTTGCTGGTACATTTCTTGGGAATGTCCTGACCAATCAAAATCAACTGCCTACTTTAAAATCTAAACAAAGACTGGCAGTTAACTGTTAATCATTGTTAATTGATACATTCTCCATGATGATGCATCTGCCAATCAGAACCCACATGCACATCAGTCAGTACTTTCCTCTCAAACTCTAAAAAATTGACTACATTTGATTTCCCTCTTATAAAGCCAGACTGACGTTGACTAACAATACAAATTTATGAGTGCTTTGTTAAGAAGTCTATAATAATAAATGTCAGCATTTTTCTGATGACCGATGCTAAGCTAACAAACTACAATTTGCTGTTTTCCCTCTCCTTCCTTTTTTGATTGTTACGTTTGTTCCCTTTCAATCCTTTAGGACTCAAATGGAATCCAGAGGATATTAGAAAATAAAAGTAATATTTCTAACCTACTTCTTTTTAGAATCCTAGAATACAAGCCTGTAGGTCCTGCAGCTTTTGTTAGCTTTTAGTCTCTTAAGTTCCTCCAAATGGTTTCTCTGTTAATATTAATTACGAGATTCCTCACTTTTAACAACCCCTTAGTTACCTTCTATTTCTCGTATGTAATCTGTCTGCTGCTGTGAAGACATGGAAAAAGTATTTCTTTAATGACATTTTCTCATTCCCCAATATGATTTTTCCTGCCTCTGTCTCAGACAGATTAATGTTTACATCAGTCACTTCCCTGCATCTTAAGGAGCTCTCACAATCTGAGCTTATATTTGCGGCTATTTTACTTTCATATTCTCTTCTGCTCCGTGCTACTAAAATTCTTGTAGCCCTCTGAAAATACTCCTAATCCACAGGCCTTTTTTTTTTGCATTGCTAAAGTCTCTCTTTTAAATCCAATACTACTCTCAAGCAGTTTTGTGAGCCACAGGTGGACATTTCTTGCTAAGTATTTCATCTTTTTTTAATGGAATACTGTTGAACAGTTCCCAAGTTTTGCACTGTTTATTGCAGCTGTAAGGTCATAAGGTCATGACAAATAGGAATAGGCTGTCTAGCCCCGAGCCTGCTCCACATTCAATAGCATCATGACTGATCCAACATTCCTCACATTCACTTTCCTGTCATTTCTCCACAACCCTTGATTCCTCAACTGATCAAGAATCTATCCATCTACGCTTTAAATTTACACAAAGACTCTGCCTCCATAGCTCTCTGCAGCAAGGAGTTCCAAAAATTCACAACCCTTTGACAGAAGAAATTCCTCCTCATCTCAATCTTTTTCTTCTCATTTCAGTCTTAAATGGGTGCCCCTTCATTCTGAGCCTATGCCCTCTGGTCCTAGTCTCGTCCATGAGGGGAAGCATCCTCTCATCATTTACCCTGTCAAGACCCTTTCAAATCCTACATGATTCAATGAAATTAACTCTCACTGACAGTCCAAACTTGTTTAGCCTTTGCTCATAAGACAATCCCTCCATCCAGGGATCATCACAGTAAGCTTTCTATGAATGCCTCCAATGCCATGATATTTTATATCAAATAAGAGAATCAAAACTGCTCACAGTACATCATGTGGTCTCACCAGCACCTTGTATAGTTGCAGTAAGACTTCCATTCCGTTAGCCTTCCTGATTACCTGCTGCACCTGTGTTCATGCACAAGTACCCAAAAGTCCCTTTGTGTTGCAACTTTCTGTAATTGCTCTCCATGAAATAATACTTTGTTCTTTCACACTCCCTTCCAATATGAATTGGAACCCTTTGTCCTTGTTTGCTGTTTGCCACCCATTAGTCAATTCACTATCCATACTTTCACACTCCCTTCCAATATGAACTTCACTTTTTACCACATTATACCCCATTTCCCAACTTTTTGCCCACTTACGTAACCACTCAATATCTCTCTGTAAACTGTTTGTATCCCTCTCACAGCTTGCCTTTCCAACTGTTTTTATGTCATCTGCAAATTTGGCTTCATTCACTTCTTTTCTCCAAGTTATTAATGTATAGTGTAAACAGATGCAGTCCCAGTACTGACCCCTATGGAAACCCACTGGTCACAGTTTGCCAACCTGAAAAAGAACCCTTTGTCCTTGTTTGCTGCTTACCACCCATTAGTCAATTCACTATCCATGCCAGGGAACAGGCAGGGAAACGCCACTGAAAAGAGCAGGGTAGGTGGTATGAAATGCACCTGTTTCAATGCCAGAAGTATAACAGACAAGGTAGATGAACTTAGAGGTTTGGTTAGTACTTGGAACTATGACAATATTGCAAATTAAGGAGAGTAGGCTGAAAGAGGAACAGGACTGGCAGCTGAATGTCTCAGGATTTAGATGTTTCAAGTGTGATAGAAAGGGATGTAAAACGGGTGGGGGAGTTGCATTACTGGGAAAGGAGTATCTCACAGCTGTACTGAGGGAGGATATATCGGAGGGCTCATGCAGCGAGGCAATATGGGTAGAACTCAGGAATAGGAAAAGCGAAATCGCAGTGCTGGGGGTATACTACAAGCCTCCCATTGGCCAGTGGGAGATAGAGAGGGAAGGTGTAGACAGACTTTAGAAAGATGCAAAAGCAGCAGTGTTGTTGTGGTGAGTGATTTTAACTTTCCCTATATTGACTGGGACTTACTTCATCCCAGGGGCTTGGATAGAGCAGAATTTCTAAGGACCATTCAGGAAGGTTTCTTGACACAGTATGTAAACAGTCCAACCACGTAAGGGGATTAATACTGGACCTGGTTTTGGGAAATGAGCCCGGCCAGGTATGTGAAGTTTCAGTGGGGGAGCATTTCGGGAGTAGTGACCACAATACAGTGAGTTTTAAGATACTCATGGATAGGGACAATAGCAGTCCTTGGGTGAAAGTATTACACTGGGGGGAGGTGAACTATAACAATATTAGGCAGGAACTGGAGAATTTTGATTGGAGGCAGCTGTTTGAGGGTAAATTCACATCGGACATGTGGGAGTATTTCAAATGGCATTCGATAAGAGTTCAGGAGCGGCATGTTCCTGCAAGAATGAAGGATAGGTATGGCAAGTTATGTGAACCTTGGATGACTAGAGATGTTATGTGAACCTTGGTCAAAAAGAAAAAGGAAGCATACGTAAGGTCTAGGAGGATGGGAAATGACAAAGCCCTTGAAGTATTTAATGAAAGTAGGAAAGGATCTAGAAGGACTAAAAAGGGGTCATGAAAAGTCATTAGAAAACAGAATTAAGGAGAATTCCAAGGCTTCTTACATATCTATATAAAGCAAGAGGGCAACCAGGGAAATGTTGGTCCACTCAAGGAAAAAGCCAGGAATCTATGTGTGAAGCCAGAAGAGGTAGGTGAGGTCATAAGCGAATACTTCGTGTCGGTATTCACCAAAGAGAAGGAACTGGTAGAGGACGAGGGAAGGGACTGTCAAATTTCTAAGCCAAGTTGCTATTAAAAAGAAAGAGGTGCTATGCGTCTTAAGAAGTATTAAGGCAGATAAATCCCCAGGGATGGGATTTATCCTAGAATACTGAGGGAAGCAAGAGAAAAAAATTGCTGGAGCATTGACAGACATCTTTGTGTCCTCTTTGGCTACCAAATGAGGTCTGGAGAATAGCCAATGTTGTCCCATTAGTTAAGAAGGATTGGGATAATCCAGGAAATTCTAGGCCTGTGAGCCTCACGTCAGTAGTAGGGAAATTGTTGGAAAAGATTCTTAGGGACAAGATCTATACACATTTAGAAGCAAATGGACTTTTTAGCGATAGACAGTATGGTTTTGTGTGGATGAGGCTGTGCCTCACTAACTTGATTGAGTTTTTTGAGGAGGTGACGAAGATGGTTGATGAGGGAAAAGCAGTTGCTGTTGGCTATATGGACTTCAGTAAAGCCTTTGACGAGGTCCTTCATGGCAGACAGGTACAAAAGGTGAAGTCACATGGTATCTGGGTGAGTTGGCAAGATGGAAACAAAACTGGCTTAGCCGTAGGAGACAGAGGGTAGCAGTGGAAGGATGCTTTTCAGAATTGAAGGTTGTAACTCAGGGATCAGTGCTGGGAACCCTGCTGTTCATGGCCTACGTAAACGATTTGGAGGAAAACATGGGTGGTTTAATTAGTAAGTTTGCGGACAATACAAAGACTGGTAGAGTTGCAGGCAGTGAGGAGGATCGTCAGAGGATACAGCAGGATATAGATCAGTTGGAGGCATGGGCAGAAAAATAGCAGATGGAGTTTAATCTAGACAAATATGAGGTGATGCATTTTGGAAGGTCATATACAGGTGGAATGGCAAAACCCTTAAGAGTATTGATATTCATTTCATAGAATCCCTGCAGTGTGGAAACAGGCCCTTAGGCCCAACAAGTCCACACCATCCCTTAGATCATCCCATCCACCTAATCTACACATCCCTGAACATTACAAGCAATTTAGCATGGCCAATCCACATAGCTTGCACATCTTTGGACTCTGGGAGGAAACCAGAGCACCTGGGGGAAACCCACGCTGACACAGGGAGAATGTGCAAACTCCACACAGACAGTCACCCAAGGGTGGAATTGAACGTGGGTCCCTGGCGAAGTGAGGCAGCAGTGCTAACCACTGAGCCACTGTGCCACCCTATATGCAGAGGGATCTAGTTGTGCAGGTCCACAGATCACTGAAAGTGGCAATGCAGGTAGATAAGGTAGTAAAAAAGATCTATGACATGCTTACCTTCATTGGAAGGGGCATTGAGTATAAGAACAGGCAAGTTATGCTGCAGCTTTATAGAATTTTAGTTAGACCGCACTTGGAATATTGCAGTTCTGGTCACTACACTACCAGAAGGACATGGATGCTTTGGAGAAGGTACAGAAAAGGTTTACCAGGATGTTGCCTGGTATGGGGGATTTTAGCTATGAAGAAAGATTGGATAGACTGGATTTGTTCTCACCGGAACACAAGAGATTGAGTGGGAACATTATAGGAGTTTATAAGATTGTGGATGGCATGGATAGAGTTGAAAGTAAGAGGCTTTTTCCCAGGGTGGAGTGGTCAATTACTAGGGGATGCAGGTTCAAGATGTGGGGCGGGCAGTTTTAAAGAGATGTGCAAGGCAAGTTTTTACATAAAGTGGGGTGAGTGCCTAGAATGTACTGCCAAAGGAGGTGGTGGAAACAGAGAATAGCAACATTCAAGAAGCATCAGGATGAATACATGAATAGGAAGGGAATAGAGGGATATGGAACCTGTAAGTGAAGACAGTTTTACCATGGAAGGGCAAAATGTGAGATGCAGGCTTGGAGGGCCGAAGGGCCAATTCCTGTGTTGTATTGTTCTTTGTTCAATATACTACCTCTAATGCCATGGGCTCTTATTTTGTCACTTAACTTTTTCATAGAATCCCTACAGTGTGGAAACAGACCATTTGGCACAACAATCCACACCGCCCCTCTGAAGAACATCCCATCCAGACCCATTCCCCTTTCCCTGCATTTCCCGTGTCTTCCCACCTAATTGAAACATCCCTGGGCACAATGGGCAATTTAACATGGCCAATCCACCTAACCGGCACATCTTTGTGGGAGGAAACCAGAGCACCTGAAGGAAACCCATGCAGACACAGGAGAATGTGCAAACTCCACACAGACAGTTGCCCGAGGGTGGAATCAAACCCGGGTCCCTGGTGCTATGAGGCAGCAGTCCTAACCATTGAGCCACCGTGCTTTTGTGACGTACCTTATTGAATGCTTTCTGGAAGTCCAAATACAACACTTCTACTGGTTCCCCTTTATCCACACTGGTTGAAGCTTCCTCAAAAAACTCTAATAAATTTGTTAGACACAATGTCCTTTTCATGAAGCCAAGTTGTCTCTGCTTGATTAGATTATAATTTTCCAGCTGTTCTGCTATTACTTGCTTAATAATTCATTCCACCATTTTTCAAACAAATAGATGTTCGGCTAATCGGCCTATAATTACCCAGTTTTGCCACCCTCCCTTTTTGTATAGAGGTGTCTTGGTAGCACTTTTCCAATCCTCTTGTACTTCTCTAGAACCCAACAATTTTTGGAAAATGACAACCAATGCATCCACTATGTCTGTAGCTCCCTCTTCTAGAATCCTAGAATGTAAGCCTTTAATTGCATTAGTTCACCTAATATTACTTCTCTAGCAATGATGATGGTACTTAAGTCCTCCCTTGTATGCTTTAGTATTAATGGGATATTTGAAGTATAAAGACTGATGCAAAATATCTATTTAACTTTTCTGCTATGTCCTTGTCCCCAAAACAGTCTCTTCAAATTCATTTGCTAAGGGGCCTATGTTCACTCTGACCTCTCTCTTCCTTTTTGTGTATTTAAAGGAGGTCAGGTTTTATCATTCTTGTTAGTTTGCCCTTGTAGTTTATGTTCTCTGTCTTTATTATCTTTTTTAGTTGTCCTTTACTGGATTCTGAATTTATCCCAAGCTTCGGAGCTATCACTGGCTTTTGCCTCATGTGGTTTTTCTTTCAACTTAGCAGTCTCCTTAAATTGAGATAACAAGGTGTAGA
>NC_063345.1:69176636-69198011 GCF_021869965.1 Rhincodon typus
TTTCGGGCCTAGACCCTTCATCAGAAAAAGGTCTAGGCCCGAAACGTCAGCCTTCCTGCTCCTATGATGCTGCTTGGCCTGCTGTGTTCATCCAGCTCTACACCTTGTTATCTCAGATTTTCCAGCATCTGCAGTTCCTATTATCTCAGTCTCGTTAAATTCCTTGGTTAGCCATGGTTGGTTTATCCTACGTACTAGGACTCATGAATTACATCCTTAAATGTTCACCACTTAGTTATTGTCATTCCTGCTAAACAATCCACAAGTTCACTCTAGCTAACTCTGTTCTCATTTCATTGTAATTCCCTTTGTTTAAGTTAAATTCAATTATTTCCGACCCAACTTTCTCACTCTTGAACTGAATATTAAATTCTATCATGTTATGATCACTACTTCCTAGGGGATCTTTTACACTGAGTAATTTATTGAACCCACTTCATTACCCATTACCAGATCTGAGGTAGCCTGCTCCCTGATTGGTTCCATGACATATTGCTCTTGAAAACTAACCCTACTAAATTTGTCATAGCTATCCTTTCCAATGTGATACCCAATCAACATGAAGATTACGGTCACCCATAATTATTATTCTATTCTTTCTTCATGTTCCTATTATTTAATGATTTATATCTTTCCCTACAATTTGGGGATTTATACGCTACTCTTACCGATGTCTTCTTTCCCTTGCTTTTTCTTACCTCCACCCAATGGATTATATCCGAGCACAGATCATCTCTCTCACTTCGTTCCTATTATCTCCACCAACCTTTTCCATCTTTCCTGTCTCTCCAAAAAGTCAAATATCCCTGAAAATTAAGTGCCCAGTTTTGTAACCATGTTTCCATAATGCCTATGAAATCATATTCATTGCCCTCATTTTGCCCTGTTGGTTCATGTACCTTATTCCGAATGTTTTGTGCTCTGTTCAGAAACAGTGCATTTAAGTTTGCTTTATTATTGAGTTTCCCCACATTTTTTTGGTTCCTTGGTACAATATGACATTTGCATATTCCATCCCTTTCTAGTACTTTCTGATCGCAATCAGCCCCATCGTTAATCAGCAATCCTACCTTCTCCTTTACCTTTGACTTTATAATTTTACATGCAGCTTTAGATGTAACTTTCAGTCCATTTACCCAATCAACCTTAGCTAGCTCTCCTGTCGTGTACATTTGCTTAACAATAAGACTTTTGGAAGATTAAATATTTCAGAAGCAATCCCATACAGAGCTTGCAGGCCATTCATCCCGAGATGAATTGGTGGCGAATTCAATGACAGCATGTATGGTCACAGCTAAGAGAGAGCATTTGATGGCTGATATCTCAGCTTCCATTGCAACACTGGCAGAAGGCTACAATAACTAGGTGGAATGTTAACTTTCAGCCGTGCAAACTCAGATTCCAATCAGCGTGGCTGCGGATACTAACATTTGAATGGGATTACAGGGTGTTACAGAAGTCCAACAATTTCTTCAACACGACATTATTAGTACCTAGGAGAATGGCTTTGCATATGTTTTGTCTAAGAGGTTGTTTGTGATTTGAGATTTCTCATTCAACATGGACTTCTATTATATTTTGATCACTATTTCCCAGCAAATCTTTTAGTGTGAGACTATTAACATATCCAATCGTATTGCACAACACTAGACCTGAAATAGCTGCATCCTCAGTTGATTCCTCAACCTTTTGTTCAATGAAACTATCAGAAAAGTATTTTGCAAACCCATCTTCCCAATTCCATTTGCAAATTTGTTTGGTCCAGCTCATACGAAAATTGAAGTCCCCCAACAATTATTACATTGTTTTTGCTACTAACTCCACTTTTACTTTTGCTGAGTCCAATGTATAATTACAGTTAGGCAGCCTATAATCTACGTCCCACAGCATTTCAAACTCTTGCTATTCATAATCTCCAAAACAAATGACTCTATTTCTGATGCTCTGAACCTGATGCTCTTCAGTCATCCTTTACTATCAAGTTTACTCCTCCTTCTTTTCCATTCTGTCTGATTTTTCACCCTGGAGTATTAATTTTCCAATGTTAGTCATTTCCTAATCATTGCTCAAGAATAACTATCAGATCTTAACTCTTCTATCTGTGCCTCTAACTCAGCTAACTTATTATGGGTATTTCTCACATTCTGATAAAGAGCTTTTATTTTATTCTTTGCTACTATTCTTTGCAAAAGGGATGTTCACTGATGCAGTATTATCTTTAATTAAAATTCACTATTAAACCCACAAACTCCTACAGCTACCTTGATGAACTTACTTAGATCTAATTTTTAGCATGCTCTCTCCAGTTTCTCCATACCTATCTATCCATGCAGACAATGAAACCCTCCAAACTAGCATAGCTAATATGTCTTCCTTTTGCCTCAACCAAGGCTTTTTTCTCCTCCCCCAGTGTGGCTGACCAGGGTCCTCAATTGTGTCAGACAAATTTGCTGCATTTCAGCTCTCATTTTCACCCAAAACATGATAAGATTGCCCCTTGTCCTCACTTTCCACTCCACCAGTCTTCACAGTCAACACTCCACTACCTTGCCACCACCAGCTTGATGCAGTCATCAAACACATCTTTTCCTGCCTTATGGCATTCAGCAGCGACCATTCCATTGCAAGCTCCTGAGCACAGCACTTGGTTTACAGAGCACTGTGTTCCTCAACACACACCCAGCACTCACAAAGCACTTTATAGCCAATTTTGATATGTGGTTACTGCTTTAGCATAGAAAGTGCAGCATACTATTTGCACATAGCAAGATACCATCAATGTCACTATGACAATGAAAGATAATTAGATGTTGGCATTATTTGAGAATACATAAGGACAGCAGGGACAACATCACTGCATTTCTTCCAACAGGGCCGGAGATTTTATTTTTAAATTCATTCAAGGGAATGTGGACATCACTTATCTGGCCAGCATCTATTATCAATCTCTAATTAGTCTGGAGATGGAGGTGGTAAGCTACCTTCCTGAACCACTGCAGTCTTCAGGATGCAAGGACACCCATGGAGGAAGTCCTAAGATACCGAGAGTGAAGGAGCAGAAGTATATTTCTAAGTCAGGATGGTGAGTGGCTTGGAGGGGAACTTTCAAGTAGTAGTGTTCCTAAGTATCTGCTGCCCTTGTACTTCTATGTGGTGGTTAGCTCAGTTTGTTGGACAGTTGGTTTGTGATGTAAAGTGATACAATTGCACCAGTTCAATTCCTATATGAGCTGAGGTCACCATGAAGACCATGTCTCTTACCCTCACATTAAGTTCACCACCAGCTATCTCTCTGTAATGAGAGAGATGCTAATGGCCCTCTGACACTATGGTAGCAGTTGTGGGTTTGGAAAGTGCTATCAGGAAGCCTTGGTGAATTTCTGCAGTGTCACTTGTAGTTCGTATGCACTGCTGCTACCGATTGTTGATGGTGGAGGGAGTGGAAGTTTATGAATGTGGTTCCAAGCAATTGGGCTGCTTTGTTCTGGATGGTGTCAAGGTTCTTGAGTATTATTGGAGCTGCAGTCATCTAGGCTAGTAGGGAGTATTCCATCACACTTCTGACTTCTGTTCTTATGTTCATCTAGAAGACGTAGGAACCAGCAGCAGGAGTAGGCCATCTAGCCCTTCGAGCCCACTTCACCATTCAATACAATTATGGCTGATCTTTTTGTGGCCTCAGTTCCACTTACTCACCCTCTCACCATAACGCTTAATTGCTTTTCTGTTCAAAAATCATCTATCTTAGCTTTAAAAACATTGAATATGGAAGGCTCAACAACTTCACTGGGCAGGGAATTCCACAGATTCACAGTCCTTTGGGTGAAGAAGTTCCTCCTCGATTCAGTCCTAAATCTGCACTCCTAATTTTGAGGCTATGCCCTCTTGTTCTAGATTCACCCACCAGTGGAAACAACCTCCCTGCTTCTATCTTGTCTATTCCCTTTATAATTTTATATGTTTCCATAAGATCACCCCTCATTTTTCTAAATTCCAATGAATATAATCCCAGTCTACTCAGTCTCACCTCATAAGCCAACTCTCTCAACTCTATAATCAATCTAGTGAATCTCCTTTGCACCCCCTCTAGTGCTAGTAAATCCTTTTTCAAGTAAGGAGACCAAAACTGCATGCAGTACTCCAGGTGTAGTCTCACCAGCACCCTGTACAGCCGCAAAATAACCCCCCTGCTTTTAAATTCAATCTCTCTAGCAATAAAGGCAAAATTCCATTTGCCTTCTTAATTACCTGTTGTACCTGCAAACCAACCTTCTACGATTCATGCACAAGGACACCCAGGCCCCTCTGCACAACAGCATGCTGCAATTTTTTACTATTCAAATAATAGCCCTTTTTACTGTTATTCCTACCAAAATGGATGACTTCACATTTATCAATATTGTACTCCATCTGCCAGACCTTTGTCCATTCACTTAAACTATCTATAACCCTCTGCAAACTTTCAGAGTCTTCTGCACAATTTGCTCTACCATTCCATAGAATCATAGAATCCCTACATGTGGAAACAGGCCATTCAGCCCACCAAGTCCACACCACCTCTCCAAAGACACATCCCACCCAGACCCATTCCCCTATCCTTTCCCCGTAACCTTACATTTCCCAAGGCTAATTCACCTAACTTACACACCCCTGAACACTACCGGCAATTTAGCACGGTCAATCCACCCAACTCACACATCTTTGGACTGTGGGAGGAAACCAGAGCACCCAGCGGAAACCCACGCAGACATGGGGCGAATGTGCAAACTCCACACAGACAGTCGCCCGAAGGTGGAAATGAACCCGGGTCCCTGGCGCTGTGAGGCAGTAGTACTATCCACTGAGCCACTCATCTTAGTGTCATCTGCAAACTTTGATGCACCACAAATGGTTCCCAACTCCAAATCATCTGTGTAAATGTAAACAATTGCAGTCCCAACACTGATCCTTGAGGCACACCACCAGTCACTGATCACCAACCAGAAAAGAACTCATTTATCTCCACTCTTTGCTTCCTGGTAGTTAGCCAATCCTCTATCCATACTAATACATTGCCCATAACACCGTGAACCTTTATTTTATGCAGCAGCCTTTAATGCGGCACCTTGCTGATTGCCTTTTTGAAATCCAGGTATACCATATCTACTGGGTCCCTGTTATTCACTGCGCTCATAATGTCTTCATAGAATTCATCAAATTAGTTAAGTTTGACCTGCCTTTCATGAACCTATGCTGCGTCTGCCCAATGGGATATTTCTATCCAGATGTCTTGCTATTTCTTCTGTGATGATAGATTCAAACATTTTCCCCACTACAGAAGTTAAGCTAACCTGCCTATAATTCCCCATCTTTAGTCTACCTCAAACAGTGGCATCATATTTGCTATTCTGCAATCTGCTGGAACTGCTCCAGATTCCAGAGAATTTTGGAAAATCACCACAAGTCCATTTGCTATTACTCCTGCCATCTCTTTTAGTATGTTGGGATGCAGTCCATCAGGGCTAGGACCTTTAGCTCCATTAGCCTGCCCAACACTACCTCTTTCGTGTTAATGATCCTGTCTAGGTACTCAGCTATCTTCGTCTCCTGTCGTCAATTACTGGCATGTTATTCGTGTC
This sequence comes from Rhincodon typus, assembly GCF_021869965.1. Lineage (NCBI taxonomy): Eukaryota > Metazoa > Chordata > Chondrichthyes > Orectolobiformes > Rhincodontidae > Rhincodon > Rhincodon typus. The sequence goes on from NC_063345.1 coordinate 69,182,255, forward strand.
CTCCACTGTGAAGACTGATACATGGGAGACATATTTTGGGGAGTCAGAGAATGAAATATTTGTTTTAGAATTCTTAGTCTCTGATCTATTCTTACAGCCACAGTATTTAAATGGCCAATTCAGCTTCTAGCAGAAGTAACACCCAAGATGTTGATAGTAGGGATACAGTACTGGTAACGCCTTTGGATTTCAGGGGGGCAATAATTAGATTCTCATTTGTTGAAAATGGTTAGAGCCTGGAACTTATGTGGCATGAATGTTAATTGCCACTTATCAAGACAAGCAACAGGAAAGGTAACTAGAGCCTGGGTTTAATACATCATCTATTTACATCACTCTCTCAATTCTGCTCTGAAGTGTCAACTGAGATTATGCACTCAACTGTCTGAAGACTATTTGATACAGAGGTAAAAGTATAACAACTGAGCAATGGCTGGAAGAAGTAAAGGAGTCATTGACAATCATTAGTACTCTCTTAAAAATGTAAAATACCTTGGATTCCAGAAACCTAGAATATAAAAAAAAGTGTTGGAATTCTCAGCAGGTCAGGCAGCATTTGTCGAGAGAAGAACTGAGTTGACTTTTCAGGTGTGCGGTCTGATGAAAAGTCTCACACCTGAAACATTGTAACTTCTGTCCTATTGTGAGCCATTGGATTTTGCAATTTCTTTTCCTGCATTGGCTGGTGTATGGATGGTAAATGCAGTCAGGTACCTCATTCTGCATCAAGCCTTGCGATAATGGCAATTTCTCCAGATTAAGCGATTTCCCAATTTCCAGCCTGCAAGCAGCCTACTGAATGAACAGGATCCCTGAAGAAGGATATGCTCCTGGCTTTGGATGTATCCAAATTTATTGTGTTCTCAAATTTTTAACTTTTTTTTATTCGCTCACAGGATATGGGCGGCTCTGGCTAGGCCAGCATTTATTGCCCATCTCTAATGGATTTGTGATCATTATTAGACTCTCAATTCCAGACTTTTTTCTATTGAATTATAACTCCACCATGTATCGTGGCAGAATTTGAACTAGGGTTCTCATAACATTAGCTGGGTTTCTGGATTGATAGTGTAGCGATGATACCAGTGGGCCATTGCCTGCCCAGTATGATCACATGATCAAATGATCACAAATGACTCAGGTTGACAAGTAATAATCTGCACAACCACCGCCAATAAGTCTGATCCATCATCAGACTGACAGCCCTGGTTGCTGTTAACTCAGCACTGTCCCTCTATGTTTATGTTGCTGAAATTGGGGTCTGGACCATCAATAGAGCTAATATTCAGCACTTTCCCTTTTCCCCCTCTTGTTGTTCAGTATAAGAAAGCAAAAGAAGGCACACTGAGTCAAGTACATTTTTGATAAAAACTGCTTTGTAACACCATGTTCCCATGTAGCACAAAGTGTTGAAATACTTCTGGGACTTGATTTTGCGTAAGATCATCTTTAGTGACGTGACCCTTGAAAAAAAGTTAATTAGGAATGCCAATCCTGACTGCACAGCAGTGAGAAGAAAGCTTTGAGGGTCACCAGATCTGAAACGTTAACTCTAATTCTCTTCACAGATACTGCCAGACGTGCTGAGCTTTTCCAGCGACTTCTGTTTTTGCTCCTGATTCACACCATCTGCAGTTCTTTCGGTTTTTAGTTAGGAAGAAAGTGTTCAGCTCAGAGAGAGCTCTCTCCATATCAGACTGAGAACCATTGAAGCTTTGGGCGTATGGAACGTGCTGAATGCTTAACTCTCAGGCTCGGTCAAGCAGTGTGAGTAGGAGGACCCTGACACTGTTCTCTCTCCAATAGTTCTCACACTGCTGCTGATCTGATGCTCCAGGGCATGCAGTCAGAACACTGTTCTCTAGCCTGCTGAGCATTTGGCTTCCTGTACAAATTTCAATGTGATGTCTTATTTATTCCTTTTTCATTGTGACAAACATTCACATATCTCACATAACCGACAAGGTAATCCGTCTGAAAGAATCCTCAGGGTTATACGATGGCATTTGTCTACAGGGTTCAGGGGTTTTACAGCAGCATGTCACCATAAGACGCTATCTGATACAACTACACAAGTAAAATAAGCACAGGTGATGGTTACACCCTTTCAGTTCTCATAACAATCTTGTGGACCTTTGCTTTACCTTCTCCAGGGTCTTTGTATCCTTTTTATAACTGATGACTAGAGCTATTCACAGAAATTCGACTGTGGTCAACCAAGTTTTGATCCGAGTTTAAGTGATTTAAAATATTTAGCTATTTTGCCATATTATCTCACTGAATTCTCGCACTTTGGGAGATCAAATGTTAAGAAAAAGTATAGCATTAATGGCAAGACCCTGAATAGCGCTGATGTACAGAAGGATCTTGGGGTTCAAGTCCATAGCTCCCTGAAAGTGGCCACGCAAGTAGAGGGTGGTAAAGAAGGCATGTGGCATGCTTGCCTTTATTGCTTGGGGAATTGAGTACAAGAGTCAGGATGTCATGTTACAGCTTTATATGACTTTGGTTAGGCCATATTTAGAGTATTGTGTTCAATTCTGGTTGCCGCATTGCAGAGCAGTGTGATGGCTCAGTGGTTAGCACTGCTGCCTCACAGCACCAGGGACCCAGGTTCAATTCCACCCTTAGGCAACTGTCTGTGTAGAGTTTGTACATTCTCCCTGTGGCTGCAGGGTTTCCTCCTACAGTCCAAAGATGTGCAAGCTAGGTGGATTGGCCATGCTAAATTGCCTCTAGTGTTCAGGGATGTGCAGCTTAGGTGGGTTATAAGGGGATTGGTCTGGGTGGGATGCTCCAAGGGTCAGTGTGGACTTGTTGGGCCAAAGGGCCTGTTTCCACACTGTAGGGATTCTGTGTAAACAAGGAAGGATGTGGAGGCTTTGGAGAATGTGCAAAAGAGGTTGACCATGATGCTGCCTGGATCAGAAGACAGCATCAGGATTAAAAATAGATTTTATTGTCACATGTACTCACTTGCATGAGTATTGTGAAACATTTACAAGCTGCCACTTACGGCACCATCTTAGGTACAAATGTACCTAGGCACAGAATATTAGTGCAAAGCAGAAAAATAAAGAAAGTAAGTTAATAAGTTAAACATTACATTATTAGCTATAAGGACAGGCTAGAAAAACTCAGGTTGTTTTCTCTGGAGCGGAGGAGGCTGAGGGGAGACTTGATAGAATTCCATAAAATTATGAGATGCATAGATAGGGTTGATGGTCAGGATCTTTTTCCCAGAGTTAAAATGTCTAAAACTAGGGGGCATGCATTTAAGGTGAGAGGGAGAAGAGTTCAAAGTCAAAGTGAGGGGCAAGTTTTTTTTGTACAGAGAATGGCAGGAGTTTTGAATGCACTGCTGGCGGGGGAGGGGGTGGAGGCAGATATGATAGGGGCATTTAAGGGACTTTTAGATAAGCATATGAATATCCAAGGAATGGAGGGATATGAACCAAGGGCAGGCAGAAGGGATTAGTTTAATTTGGCATGATGTTCAGCACAATATCATGGGCAGAAGGGCCCGTCCCTGTGCTATACTGTTCTATGTTCTATGTCCTAACTCCAGTGCTACTTTTGTGATATATGTCCTTATTGTCCTTTGTCACTATTTTCAGTGAGCTGTGTATCTGCAGCCCCAGATCTCTCCACACCTCTAACCCATTTGATACTTCCAGAAAGCACCACCTGTACTTGTCTTTTTGAAATTAATTTGCCATTTACAGACCCCTTCCAGACATTTGTTAAAATCAAACGTATTTCAAAACAGTCGTCCTCAGCATTAACCATGTCCATCAAGTGAGTGTCATCTGCAAATTTGGAAACAGTACATCGGATTCTTGTGCCACAATTCTTGGTGAACAAAGTGCTGATCATGATGGAATATGACTTCCTAACATTTGAGTGACCAATTTAACACAGTCTCTCCAATTTCTTTTTTGGTAGCTTGTATTAATCCATTGTTCTACCTTCGCCAAATGCGTTGGGTGTTCCATCAGTTTTACTATCATTGACATTAAGCTTCCTGGGCTATACATTGCTGAACTATAGTTCCCTAGGCTTATTATTGAGTCATAGAGGTCTACAGCATAGAAATAGGCCTTTTGGCCCAACTTGTCCATACTGCCCAGTTTTCACAATTAAACTAGTCCCATTTGCCTGCATTTGGTCCATATCCCTCCAATACCTATCATATCCATGTATCTGACTAAATGTTTCTTAAATGACAAAATTGTACTCGTTTCCACCACCTCTGGTAGCCCATTCCAGAGGCACACCAGCCTCTGTGCAAAAAAAATTGTCTCTCTGAACCCTTTTGTATCTCTCCCCTCTCACCTTAAACCTATGCCCTCCAGTTTTAGAGTTCCCTACCTTGGGGAAAAGCTGTTGACTAGCTACCTTATCTATGCCTCTCATGATTTTGTAGATTTCTATAAGGTCACCCCTCAGTGTCCTAAGCTCCAGAGAAAAAAGTCCCAGCCTATCCAACTTCTCCTTATAACTCAAACCTTCCAGTCCAGGTAGCATCGCAGTAAATCCTTTCTATCCTCTTTCTAGTTTAATAATATCCTTTCTGCAGTAGGGCAACCAGAACTGCAGGCAGTACTCCAAATGTGGCATCATCAATGTCTTGTACAGCTGCAATAAGACGTCCCAATTCCTATACTCAATGTTCTCACCAATGAAAGCAAGTATGCCAAAAGCCTTCTTCAACACCCTGTCTCCCTATGACTCCACTTTCAACGAGCTATGAACCTATACCCCTAGATCGTAGAATCATAGAATTCATACAATGTGGAAACAGGCCATTAGACCGAACAAGTCCACACCGACTCACTCCCCCTACCCTGTAACCCTACATTTCTCATGGCTAAACCACCTAACCTAAGATCTCTTTGTTCTATAATACTCTCCAGGCCACTACCATTGACTGTGTAAGTCCTACCCTGGTTAGACCCACCAAAATGCAACATTTATCTAAATTAAACACCATCTGCCATTCCTCAGCCCACTGGCCCAGTTGAAGAAGATCTCACTGCATTCCCAATAACTTTCTTCATTTTGACTATACCACCAATCTTGGTGTCATCTGCAAACTTACTAACCATACCTCCTAAATTCTCATCCAAATCATTTATATAGCGACACGGTGCCTCAGCGGTTAGCACTACTGCCTCACAGCACCAGGGACCTGGGTTCAATTCAATCCTTGGGCGACTGCCTGTGTGGAGTTTGCACATTCTCCCCGTGTCTGCATGGGTTTCCTCCAGGTACTCTGGTTTCCTCCCACAGTCCAAAGATGTGCAGGCTAGGTAGTTTGGCCATGCTAAATTGCCCATAGTGTTCAGAGATGTGCAGATTAGGTGGATTATGGGAAATGGGTCTGGGTGGGATGTTCTGAGGATCGGTGTGGACTTGTTGGGCCAAAGGGCCTGCTTCCACACTGTAGGGATTCTATGATCTACGATCTACGATGAATAACAGCAGACTCAACACCAATCCCTGTGGCACACTGCTATTCGCAGGCCTCCAGCCTGAAAAACAACCCTCTACCACCACCCTGTCTCCTACTGTCAAACCAATTTTGTATCCAATTTGCTAGCTCGCGCTGGATCCTGTGAGATTTAACCTTACTCAATAACCTTCCATGCGGTACCTTGTCAAAGGCCTTGCTAAAGTCCATGTAGACAATGTCTACCACACTGACCTTATCTACTTTCCTGGTCAACCCTTTAAAAAATACTCAACCAAATTTGTGAGACATGATTTCCCATGCACAAAGCCATGCTGATTATCCCAAATGAGTCCTTGTGTCTCTAAATGCCTGTAAATCCCGTCTCTCAGAATCTCCTCTAACAACTTACCCACCACGGATGTTAGGCTCACTGGACTGTAGTTCCCAGGCATTTCCCTGTAGCCTTTCTTAAATAATGGCACACCATTAACCACCTTCAATCTTTAGGCACTTCACCCACGGCTCTAGATGACACAAATATTTCTACTAAGTGCTGCGCAATTTCCTCCCTAGCCTCCCACAATGTCCTGGGATACACTTCATCAGGTCCCAGGGATTTAATTACCTTGATGCGTTTTAAGATTTCCAACACCTCCTCTTCTATAATGTGGGCTGTCTTCAAGATGACACCATTTATTTCCCCAAGTTTCCTTGCACCTATGCCTTTTTTGATGGTAAATACTGATGAGAAATATTCATTTCAGATCTCACCCATCTCTTGTGGTTCTGCACATAGATAAGCTTATTGATCTTTAAGAGGCAATATTGTCTCCCTAGTTACCCTTCATGTACTTGTAGAATCTCTTTGCATTCTCCTTTACCTTATCTGTCAAAGCCATCTTATGTTCCCTTTTAGCCCTCTTATTTCTCTCTTAAGTGGAATCCAACACCCACTATACTTCAAGAAATTCACTTGGTCCCAGCTGCCTATACACGTCATGCAGTTCCTTCTTTTTCTTGACCAGGGCCTCAATAACTCTAGCCACACAGGGTTCTCTACTCCTGCCAGCCTTACCCTTCACTCGAACAGGAACATGCTGGCCCTGAATCCTCATTAACTCACTTTTGAAAGCCTCCCACTGACAAGACATCCCTTTGCCTGCAAACAGCCTCCCCCAATCAACGTTTGAAAGTTCCTGTCTAAGACCATCAAAATTGACCTACCCCAATTTAAAACTTGAACTTTTAGACTAGATCAATCCTTTTCCATAGTTATTTTAAAACTAATGCGGCCGGTGGCCATAATTCCAAAGTGCTCCACCATTAAAACTTTAGCCACTTGCCTGCCTTATTTCCCAAGAGGAGGACATGTTTTGCCACTTCTGTAGGAGGGTCATCTGCATACTGCATGAAAAATTTTTCCTGAATACATTTAACAAATTTCTCTCCATCCAAGCCCTTAAAACTATGGCAGTCCCAGTCAATGTTAGGAAAGTTAAAATCTCCTACTATTACAAACATCTTATTCTTGTAACTATTTGCGATTTCCTTACATATTTGCTCCTCAATCTCCCGCTGAGTATTGGGGGGCCTTTAGTATAATGCTATCAGTGATCTCTCTCTTTTTTATTTCTCTGTTCTACCCATATAAATTCAGTGGACAAACTTTCAAGAATGTCTTCTCTCAGTACTGCCGTTGTTCTATGTCTTTTAAGATATAGGGATCTTGGTGCCCTTGAGATTCTTTAAAAAACTTTATACCAAAACTGAGTTCTTCTTCTAATATCATGACCTCCTTGTGAGCTTACAGCTAACTACTGAGACTTAAATAACTGCAATTTATCTGCCTTCTCATTGCTGTGTCCTATGCATTTAACACTAAGTGATGCTATCGGTATTTTGATCTGTCATTTGTTATTTATATATCTGTAAAATACTAGCTCATTTTAGAAGAATAAAGAAGATGTTCTATTAATAACGGCTTAATAATTTTTCACTATTGTTTTGTTTGAAAGCTACTTCTGCTCAAAGACAGCGTGCACTATCAGAGTAAGTGGAACTAATGCAACTTCAACATTAACTCTTTCAGAATTGTTATCTTATGCAGAAAGTTCCATTCTCTTCCCCTCAAAGTTTGCTTTCTTCCCATAGTTATACAGGGGCAGGGAGCAGCCATTAGCCGTTCAGCACATTGAACTTATCTGCTTATTTTGGTTCCACTCGTGACGATGTCTCAAACCAGAGGACATAGTTCCCGAATAAAGGGACAGTCATTTAAAAATGAGACATGAAGGAATTTCTTCTCCCAGCTGCTAATGAATGTCTGAAATTCTCTAACCCAGAGTGTTGTGGAGGCTGGATCACTGAAATTGTTTAAAGAGGAGGTAGGTAGATTTTGGAAAAATTAAGGGGTTGGTGTAAATGAGAAGTTGAGGCCTGGAACATAGCAGGATAGAACAGCAGGCCAGACCTGAGGGACCAAATGGCTTACTCATGCTTCTATTTCTATGCCATTCAAAGAGGTCATGGCTGATTTGTGACCTAAATTCAAAGACTAGCTGTACCCAAACCACATCATAGCTCTGGATTGCAAAAAGCCAATAGATCTTCATTTTAAAATTAACAATTGATGCAGCATCTTGAAAACCCTCCCTGATCTCTCCACCTCTCTGCCTTAGTTTCCCACTTTAAGACTCTTCTTGGAACCTACTTCTTTGAGCAAGCTTTGGACATCTAATCTAACAGCTGTCTAATTAGCTGGTGTCATTCCTTTGTTTTATAACCTCCTCTGAAGTATCATGCAATGTTGTATTGCATTAAAGTTGCAATACAAATAAACATTGTTGCAATTAAGCACACATGACAGGAGCTCCCAGCAGTGAGTTTTAAAAATTCTCCTGGAGGATGTGGGCAGGGACAACATTGATTGCCTGTCTTTAATTGCTCTTGTAAGGCTTGTTGGGCCATATCAGGCACTGGTTAAGAATCAACCATATTGCTGTGAATCTGGAGTCATATGTAGGCCACAATGGGTGAGGACTGCAGATTTCCTTCTGTAAAGACATTATTGAACCCAATGCATTGTTAGTTGCATGGTTACCATTACAAAGACTAGCTTTCAGATGCAGATTACTAACTGTCCCAGGCATGAGGCCAGGTTTGAGATAGGGGGAAGGCATCTTCTGAAATAATGTTTCTGAAACTCATGATTTCAATGTATCAATTTGTAAGGAACATCATTGTATGAAGAGGAAGCCTGAGGAAAGGATGGAATATCACACTTTGAAGGCCAAGAGAAAGAGATTAAAAACACAGTAAAGATACAGAAAAAGTGCATCTAGCATTGACACTATGCACAACTCACACCCTCAAATCTTTCCAAAAGACTTTGCAACCAGAAACTGATTTTGAAAAATACTCACTGTTGTTTGTTAGCATGTTTCCAATTGCCATCATAGAACACAGAACAGTACAACACAGTACAGGCCCTTCGGCCCACGATGTTGTGCCGATTTATTATCCTACTATCATGTGGAAAACTTAAGCATTTTTGGAGATATCGGTTGAGGGATCTTAGGACAGTGCAGCAGAATAATTAACATGTAGCAGAAGCAGCTGCAGATGCTGCCTGAAATACTGTGATAGCCCAGTTAATCTGAAATATCACTAAGAATCTACAGTCTGGGGGAAGATTAAACAGATCTGGAGAGCAAATGAAGTGAAGCACAAGGCACTGAGAATGCCTTAAAGCTGTCCTCAATATGAGGAGTATGGCCAGATGGAACATTGAGTCTTACTAAGAGCTGTGAATGCATGTGTGAAGAAATTAATTTTACAGCACAGTCAGAATTCTTAGACTAAAGGCATGGATCAAATGTAGACCAGAGAAAGATAGAACTTGTAACTGCTAAACAGACAAATACTAGTTAAGGCAGTGAATCACTGCTGTTTGAGTTAATTGATGCCTAAAAAGATTGATTGTTCTGGCACATGCACCTCTCAGATGAGTCAATGGAACACAAAAGATCTGTTTAGGTAGTGTACCTACCTCTGAACTAGGAAACCCAGGATCAAGTTCCACCTGCTCCTGAGATGTATGATAATATCTGAGCAGGTTGATTAGGAAAATAACCAAGAGTTTTGTTTGAAATTAAGTAGTTAAAATGTATTGATAGAGCTTTCAAGTTTTAGTTTAGACTTCTAGTTTCCTTGCCTTAGCCCCATTACTCCTCTTTCAGTAATCCACACCTGATGTATACAAAAGATTATTTGTTAAAAGACAAAGCATATTGTTGGCAGAGGGCTAGAGGATGTAGAGGTGAAATGGTACAGGGTTAAAGGCAGGCAGATATAAGGCTGTTACTGAACCACATGGGTTTTCTGCACTGAACGATGGGGCAGATTTTTACCAGAGTCCAGATAAAAGTAAAACGACTTCATTCAGGGGGATATGAGTGACGAGTTCCATGCTATATATCTCTATGACACTATGGCTGAGAAAGAATCTGGCAGTTCAGTGTCAGCTTCCTTGTTGAACTTGGGGCATTGCTGCAGGATGAGGTGAAGAGGACAGAAGTGTTTGAAAGAGTCCTGATGGCATGGCCTGCAATACTGAACTTTCTTGAGTCTTCCTTTGTGCCAGCTTCCTCTTCAGGCTCTGCTCCAGTTGCTGGTCATATCACAGAGCGTGAGGCAAGCTTCTCCTGGAGTGTATGCCAGCTCCCTGTGCCCTTTCACCATAGGTGCAGCACTATTCCTTTGTCACCTGACAAGGGAGCAGCACTCCAAGAATTTTTGATTTTAAATAAATCCGTTGGACTGTAACCTGGTGTTGTGTGACTTTTGACTTTGTCCACCCCAGTCCAACACCGGCATCTCACATCCTGGTCCTCCAGGAAGAGGACTCTTACCTTTTGCACCAGCCCCTTGACCAGGTCCTGTCAGAATCACAGTGCATTTCTTGCCATTCTCTGGCATGTCCTCGAGAAAGGACAGCAAGTTCACAATACAATTTTAAAGGTGGTGTGAGTGCCAGGGATGCTGAGTGGTGAGTTGTTTAGAAAATGGTGGGACTAGAATCAGATATGTGAGATGCCGTAGGCACAGGCTAAGCAGTTAAAGTGGTGACTTTGGTAAGATATACCAAGAAAGCTCACGCAGCCTCACTGCGAGAAACCCTCTAGAAAACTTGGTGTAACTCACACTTACCCAAAAGAATGTAAGATTCAGCTCAAAAGTTTTGTTCATCAGTGACATCGACATTTTCTTACAGTTATGTGCCAGAATTTTTTAGACATTTGGTAAGCAAGCAGTAAGAAGAAAACTAAATACAAGCTTTTTTTCATAACCATGTGCCATTTAGATGCCATTTAGATACATTTGCTCTGTATTGAAATAGTTTAAGCTAACATTTGAGTTGTATGGATAAACTGATGCATCAGATTGTGGAAAATAAGTTCTTAATGTGGTCATAATGAAGTTCATATTTTGATAAATTACATGAACAACCTTCAATAATGGACATGAGGTTGGGATAATAAGGAAAGCTGAACATTGAGTGTAACTGCAGTTGTGCTATGTTTCTGATGTAAATGGACTAAATCAGTACACAGGATTTTGGTTGTACTGGAATCTGTTTGTTGTTAAGAAGGTGACAGTACCCTTTGATCTTGTGATTGACTGAGCAGCTAGGAAAGCTGACAGGAGTAAAACTGATCCAAAGATTTAGTGTTATCTCTATAGTGACATTCTGGAGACAGACCAAAGAGTTCATAATAGAAGAAATATTTGTCAGCTCTCTGCTGCAAAACAGAAATAAATGATTCAATGAAAATTGAGAGACATTTTTAGATTGAATGCAAGGATAAGAAACGTCTTCATTTTTACAATGAGATGAGGAATCTGAGATTCTGCTGTCCCTGGTATGAAATGTCATGTCGTTGACAATTTCTGCTTATTTTAACAGATCTTCAATACCTTAAAAAAGTGCTGGTAAAACCTCTCTGCCTCCATGGCTTGAGTGGAAAATTGTAAATTGAGCTGGAGCCGAAATGTATCGGCCACAATTTACTACCCGAGGATCACCATGTACATTCAAAGAAAGTCGATGGCAGCAAGTTTAATAAATTCCCAGAGTCACTTTTAAAGGCACAAGGATGTTGGAGGGAAAAAAAAGTGTACAATGGAGTTTAGTTCTTTGTGATTCAATCGAGTGTCTTTAATTCTATTTTAAAGCAGTGGAATTATTGATAATGCAGGCTGTACTGACTGTGGTTCCGGCTGACATGGTCAGGCTCAGTTCGGTCCAGGCTAATGCAGGCCAGTTTGACACAAAGAACACACGCGAGTGCTTCTCAAAACGTTTCCCACTGTGATCCAATATTGAGGCTTAAAATCTGGTAACCAATCAGCATGTAATGGAGGAGGTGGAGAAGACCTACTAGAGCATGGAGAGATAGGCCAGTCATTGCAGTACAGTAACTCAGTCTCCCACTTGAGGTCCTCATCCCCACTTTGTGCAGTCCTTCCATAGATTGCAGATCTTAACATTTCTAGGACGAGAGTAACCCTGCTCATATATTCACAAAGCAATAACTTTGACAGTGCTGAAAGTAAATTTAGATCAGGCATCATTCGTTTTTCAATTTCTGAACTGTGACCGAAGGTAATCAGACATAAAAAAGCATATGTTAATTAATTAACCCAAAGGGCTCTCAGGAAGAGGTTTTCTCAAGTTGGTGTTTTTATTTGTAAGAACAGGTGTCCTCGAGTTTTAGGATTGAATCAATGGTAATACCACAGGAATATTAAGAGTGAGGGGAACATGGAGATAAAATAGATGGCAGGAGAGCTTTTTTTTTGCAAGTAGGAGCCCCAGTGCTGTTCAGAATCATGAAATGTTGCAGCATAGTAACAAGTTGGAGGACAGTGTAGCTGTGTTTGAGGGCTTGGTTTTCAATCCATGGAGGCTCATTAATTATCCTCCGAGTCACAGTAATGCAATTGGAAGAGGAATACCCGAAATGAACTGCAGACATTTCTCATTTAATGGACAACGTCAAACCTGGATATTATTTTTATCCTGACACTGAAATTGTAAGATAAATTGATGTGACTGGCTGTTCGAGCACTCCAGAAGTGATAATCACATTGTATTTTTCAAAACAGTCCTGTCTAATGCTGTTCATCAAGCCTTTTTCTAGAGGAAACATATTAAACACAGACAAGTCTTATCAGTCCAACCACAGCTATTGCTGGTGTTCAGGACTGGAGGAAGAAGGGAGACTGTTGTGTTAGATGTAGATACACTACTCATCTTGCTAACTGGACATCCTCTTTAAGTGCAGCAATCTAGACAAGGTCATACGGACTCAGGCATTAAGTGGCATTAATTGGCATCTTCTCATCTCTAACTGAAGGATTAATGATATTCAACAATAAAGTTATCTCAGGGCTTATGATGAAATGAAATGACAATGTGACAAGTTTTTACAGTTAAATGTGAGGAGACCAGGTAAAAACAGGAATCGAAACAACATCAATAAGGATTTAAGACTGTTGCCCTCCTAGGGGATTCTGGGTACATTTCAAAAATCAAACCTGGGAGGTTAGGCAAAGATTTGGATTCCTAAGTAGCGTAACTCATCCTGGATGATTTATCAGGTGATATAAATCTGGTATTAGTGAACAGTTGAATGAAATTCCATGAAGTTTCATTTGGGATAATTCATTTTAGAAATTTCTCTGTGACATTTATGTCTTAGCTATGCTGAATAGTGAAAGGAAATCTATTGGATATCTGCAAGTGAAAATGAGGAAAGGCTTCGATCATTTGCGTGGTGGGCTGGAAGCTGAAGTGGTTTATCATGGTTGACACGTATGACAAATACTTGGGATTGGAGTATGTCTGTGTATAGATGTGATACGCTGTTTCTCTGACACACACTATCATAATGACAACAACATTACGTGGACTGATGAGAGACTAAAACTGAATGTAGCAACTCCCCACCTGCATCCCTCCTCAAATTTGTGGCTGAGATGCCAACTACCAAACTTGTTGTCCCTATGCTGTCCTGGCTCAGTGCCCTAAAGATTTTCCTATAATGTGTTGTTCAGAGCTTCAGCCACTATGCCGTACCCACTCTGATTTCTGTGTCATGCCCTGCACAATTCAAAACCCTTATTGCCTCTTTCCCACTACAGCATGCTGCATGAAGCTTCAGTCAGCTGACAGATGTTGAGTTCACTTCATATATATTCTTGGATGCTCTCCACTAATGAGCGTAAGGGTCTTACGTCCTGCATTTGACAGTGATGCCCAACAATTAGTTAGATAAAAGCACAATACTGTGTGTAACAATCAAACCCATTATAATCCAATCACATTCAATCTGTCCAGTTCATTGTCAGCAGCCTATCTCTTAACCCTGTGTAGCTTTAACGCAAAACCTGTAAATCTAATCAGTCCTAAAACCTTTCCCAATATCTTAAAATGTGACATCTATAATTTCATAAAAAGGATAAAATAGGTCATACTTAAAATTTATGTAGAACACAGGAATTCCTTATGAGGTAGATGGAGACCTTATGAGGTAGATATGAGTCTTCAGAGACCAGACAGCAAATACAGCCAACTGAGGGACTGAAAGTGCTCTCATTCTGTCCTTCATCATATCTTGTGTGATACATAAAACAGAATGTTCAAGACACCTTGCCTCAGTGTTGAGCACCATGGCCTTACAGTGCCAGGGACCTAGGTTTGATTCCATTCTCAGATGACTGTCTGTGTGGAGTTTGTACATTCTCCCCGTGTCTATGTGGGTTTCCTTGAGGTGTTCCAGTTTCTTTCCATGGCTTAAAGATGTGCAAGTTTTGGACGAGCCATGCTAAATTGCCCACAATGTCCAGGGATGTGTAGGCTAGGTCAGTTGGCCATGGGAAATGCAGTGTTACAGGGATAGGGTAGGGGAGTGGGTCTGAGTGGGACGCTCTTTGGAGATGAAGTGTGAACTTGATGGGCCGAATGGCCTGCTTCCACATTATGTCACATTATTGATCAAGAAATCAATTATTGGTCGTGGAAAAGGTCAAAGTTGGATAGGATGTAAAGGTTTTGAACTGAGGGGGAATCCAATGTATATTCAATAAAATATCAGTGGGCAACTAATTGTAGGAAAATCTAGAGTAGTCAAAGTCTTTCAGAAAGGAAACAGTGAAAGTGCTGGGCCAACAAGTGCCCATAAATTTTCAAATCAAAGATGATAGAATCCCTACAGTATGGAAACAGACCATTCGGTCCATCAAGTCCACACTAGCCCTCCAAAGGGCATTCCACCCAGACCTAAACTCCTATCCTTTCCCTATAGACCTGCATTTCCCATGGCTAACCCACTAATGCCTATACATCCCTGGACACTATGGGCAACTTAGCATGGCCAATCCACCTAACCTGCACATCTTTGGACTGTAGGAGGAAACCAGAGCACCTGGAGGAAACTCACGCAGGCACAGGAGAATGTGCAAACTCCACACAGACAGTTGCCCAGGGCTGGAATTGAACCCACAGCCCTGGCACTGTAAGACAGCAATACTAACCACTGAGCCACCATGCCATTGAAGACTGGGACAAAAAAATTCCAAAAAAACCCTGAATATTGGAGGATTGTAGAGGATTAATAAAGAAAAAAAGGGATGCTAGTGGTAGATGCACAGAATACCCAGGGTAGATATCCAGGGTGGAGGAGTCAATTAGTAAGGGACACAGATTCAAGGTGCAGGGATGGGTGGTGCAGAATTTGAAAGAGATGTGTGAGGCATGTTTTTTACAGAAAGGGTGGTGACTGCCTGGAACACACTGCCAGAGGTGATGGTGGAAGCAGACACAATAACAGCATTCAAGAAGCACCTGGATGAATACATGAATAGGAAAGAAATAGAGGGATATGGATCCTGTAAGT
Organism: Rhincodon typus; assembly: GCF_021869965.1. Lineage (NCBI taxonomy): Eukaryota > Metazoa > Chordata > Chondrichthyes > Orectolobiformes > Rhincodontidae > Rhincodon > Rhincodon typus. The sequence goes on from NC_063345.1 coordinate 69,197,669, forward strand.
GAAGACAGTTTTAATATGGAAAGGCAAAACATCTCAGTGCAGGTTTGGAAGACCAAAAGGCCTGTTCCTGTGCTGTTTTGTTCTTATTTCTTATACCTTAGAAAGTGCAGGAGGTTACTTAAAAATATAAATTAGGAAAGCAAAGAGAGAGACCGTGAAAAGACACAGGCGGCCAAAATAAAGGATAATCTAAAAGGTATTTTGTAAGAATAGTAAGGAAAAGAGGATAACTAGGGTCCACTGTATGTGGACCTGAAGACATAGCTGAGATTTTGAATGGGTACTTTGCATCTTCAGAATTAACTCAGCAGGTCTGGCAGCATCTGTGAAGGAAAAAACAGAG
>NC_063345.1:69198411-69226000 GCF_021869965.1 Rhincodon typus
AAGCTTTTCCAGCAATTTTGTTTTTGTTCCTGATTCACAGCATCCATAGTTCTTTCGGTTTTTATTCAAAATATTAACTGTTTCTCCAAAGATGTTGCCAGACCTGCTTGTGTTTGTCTTGTGTTCTCTGTTTGTTTCAGATTTCCAGCATTTTCAGTATTTTGCCTTTGTTCAACACATAAGCTGGAGTTGTTTCCCCTAGAACAGAGATGGCTGAGAGGAGGACATGATTGTGATGTATAAAATAGGGTGCACAGATGGTCAGGAATATTCTTTCCCCTTAGTGGCGGGCTTAATAACCAGGGAGCACAGAACTAAGGTAAGGTGCAGGAGATTTAGGGGGGCATTTAAGAAAAAATATCTTTACCTTTAAGAATCCATGCATGACACTTTTCATGGTGAGAGCATTACCATTGGGAAAGATGGATTTATGGGAACACCATATGTCATTTACCTTAAAATAATTCCTTAAAGAAACATTTCAGGCAGTAATTTTTCTGGATGGAAATAAGATCCTTTCCATATTCTTATCCTTATTTTTACAAAACAGCCTCTTAAATCTGTTCCAGTTATGCTTCTAGACAACAAGCTGCTTGAAATTTTGCAGCCTCCAATTCTTCTAAGGAACTCTTTTAAGGTAACAACTGGTCCATTCAGAACTAACTACAGTAGTATAACTGTAAAATTGTCTTTCTCAGTTTTTATGTTGCTATTAGTAATTTGTAGGTTTTGATTCAGACAATTTTTGGTACAATGCACTTTAGGTATATTTTACATTTGACAATAATTCTCACCATTGGATGAAAATAAACAAATCCCCTCTGAATCAGATCTGAGCATTAACTTTTTAAACCATTGATTTACTCTATCAAAACTAGAATATTCACAGCAGAGACCAGCCCATCCAACAGGAAATCTGGGCTAGCCTCATCATCCAGACACAGGAAATCTGGGGCAGGCTGGTCGTCCAGACATAGGAAACGTGGGAATGTTCTGAGAACCTGAAAAACGGCTGGATGCGACTACAGTCCAGAGCCCACCAGAACCAGGGTGCACAACTACACACCTATAAGTCAGTATCCATCAGCTTGCTTTGTGCATGCCTTCCAAAAATGTACTGATTCCCACGTCACCATCTTTTCACTCTATTCACACACTCACTCTGTTTGCGAGATGCACAATCCCATCCTCTCACAGCACCGCCCCCGTTCTGTGAGACATACACCCCTAATTCCTCGCCACATCCCCAGCTGTGAGAAATATATCTCCATCTTCTCATAGCTGCCTCCCAATTGTGTCTGAGACACATATACACCTTTTGTCTCACCCCACCCCATTCTGTCTGAGAGACATACACCCCCATCTTCTCATTCCACAGTCCTACCATTCAAGGAGACCAGAGGTCTATTTTCTCACAAACTCACCATGTCTGTGTCAGACACTGGCCCAAAGCTTGTAACGTAGATATCTGTTTTAACTTCAGTCACGCTTTCTGTGAGGGAAAAGAAAGGAGGAACATTTTGAAAGTAAAAGTGACAGGAGCACATTTTTCTTTAACATTAAAAACATCAATCTTGATGAGTCATTTAAACTTCCAACATAGTCCAGGACAGAAACAAGATGAACAGCAGGTTTTGCCTGACAGCAGAACATCCAACTGAGAGTACAGGGTGGATTGGACAATTAATCAATAGATTCCTATTATTACACAGTGTGTCTTCTATATTAATTCTGCTTTGTTGTTATCATCTTTTGTAGCCCCCTACATGAATACTTCTCTTTCATTTCACAGGATGTGGGCACCCTGGCTCAACCAGTATGTATTGCCCATCTTTAATTGCCCTTGGTAAAGTGACAGTGAGCCACTACACTGTTAATTTCATACAATCATTGGGTCAATGACACACGAGGACACTATTCAGTTTATGACCCCAAAAGCCCCCACACAAGGTTGAAGTTCTGAAGACTTTTCCACTTCTGGGCGAATCTCAAACTAGGGGGATATAGTTATAGAAGAAAGGGACACTCATTTAGAGTGATATGCAAAGGAATTTTGTCCCATAAAAGGTAGTGAATGTCTGGAATTCTCAACTGCAGAGAGTTAGTCATAGAATCCCTACAGTGTGGAAATAGGCCCTTCGGCCTAACAAGTCCACACTAAACCTCAGAGCATCCCACACAGACCCATCCTCCTATAACCCACGTAATCTACACATCCATGAACACTACTGGGCAATTTAGCATGGCCAATTCACCTAGCCCCACATCTTTGGATTGTTGGAGGAAACCAGAGCACCCGGAGGAAACTCACGCAGACATGGGGAGAATGTGCAAACTCCACACAGACAGTCACCCGAGGGTAGAATCGAACCCCGAACCCTGATGCTGTGAGGCACTAGTGCTAATCACTGTGCCACCCTGAACTGGACTAGACCACTGAAATTATTAAAAGGAGAGGTACATAGATTTTTGAAATATTGCAGGAATAGAGGCCAATGGTAACCCAGAATGAAAGAAGTGTTGAGAACTGGACCAGATCAGACATAATCTTTTAGAATGGGCAATCCTGAGGACTGAATGGTCTATTCTTGCTCCTATGTCTTATAGTTTTAAGAAATCTTTAACTGTCCAAGAAAAAAGATTTTTATAAGTTCAACATCTCTGGTAAGGTTAACTCGTTCTCCATCCATAATTGCCCTTGAGAAGGCAGTTCATACCCACAATGCTGTTTGAAAGGGAGTTCCAGGATTTTGACCCATTGACACTGAAGAAATGGTAATATGTTTCCAAGTCAGGATAGTGAGGACTTTGCAGTTGATGGTATTCCAATGTATCTGCTGTGCTTGTCCTTCTAGATGGTAGAAGCTGCAGGATTTGGAGGTAGTCTAAGAAGTCTTGATGAGTTGCTGCACTGCATCTTGTAGATAGTACACACAGCTGCTGCTGAGCATTAGTGGTGTAGGGAGTGGATGTTGGAGGTAGTATTCCACCAATCAAATGGTCTTGGATGCTGTCAAGCCTTGTCAGTACTGTTGGAGTTGTACTCATCCAGGCAAGGTATTCCATCACATTCCCGACTTGTGTCTTATAGAAGGTGGATAGATGGTGAGAAGGCAGGTGCTGAGCTACTTCCCGCAGGATTTCTGGCCTATAATTAGCCATAGTATTTACATGGCTCATCCAGTTGAGTTTCTGGTCAAAGGTAACCACAGGATGTTGATTTATTTCATTGTGTGGTTTTCTACCCATAACCGTATTTTTGAAGAGAAGGCAAGATCAAGAACTGTTTTCAGGCATGGGTTTCTTTCTAACACTGTTTATTACATATTAAACCTAAATATTCAGTTCTAATTTTACTTTTAATTTTATATTCTTAAAAGACAATTTTGTAAACTAAAATCTAATGCTAGTCTGTCTACTTCATTTGCATCACAGCACATTTCTCTCTCTCAACATCTCAATCTTTCACACGGGTGAAGCCAATCAACTACTTCAATCAACAACTTGTTTAAATCTTACCCATACTATGCTATTTATACCCACTGAGGTGCAGCTCTGTGACATCATCACAAGATTGTTCTAGGCTCCATAATCCCTTATGCAAATCTCTTCCCCAAGTTTTCTTTTTACACCCATCATAAACTGGTCATATTCTCAAATAAGTTGCCTAGATTACTTCTTTTTACAGCATATACTATGATTTAGTCTTTACCTTTTACGTCCTACTCCTGCCCCAGACTAGGACTTGGTCTGAGTTGTACATGTGTCAGTTTGGTCTTGGATATACAAGGTATAAAAACACTTTCAAATAAAGTTGCCGAGGTTCCTCTCTCTCTCTGCTTGCTCCCATTAGATTGGCAGAGCTTGCTGAAATGTCTGAACTTGATGTAACTGCAGGAATGTGTGGGCAAGTTGGGTCGTTTCTTCTTTCTTGTCATTAGTATCTACTTCAGATGATGATGTTTGCCTAAAGTCAGTTGTTTCCTGTATCAAGAAACTTCTTCCACTACAACATTGATTTGTTGTTGAAGAATCTTCTCCAAGACATGAATATCTATGTTGGCATGGGAATGGTTTGGATTGTTGCTTGGTGTGCTCTTTAGACTGTAACACATCTTTGAAAAGTTACCTCTCTTCCTACAATGAATAGATTTCTTGTGTAAAGCTGATCAATTTTGTCGTCACTGATGTGGGATTTTTAGAATCATTCCTTCAACAAGGTGTGACACACCTACGGCATGAGATTTCCCACATGTTTGCACATGTGAAACATCATTCATGTGTGAGGTTTGTAAGAACTTGACTGATCCCTGACATAGCATCAACATACAGAGGGATCTAGGTCTACAGGTCCACTGTTCCCTGCAAGTGGCAACACAAGTAAATAAGTTAGTCAAGAAGGCATGTGGCACGCCTGCCTTCATCAAGTGGGGCACAGAGTATAATAATTGGCAAGTCACGTTGCAGCTGTCTAGAACTTTAGTTGGCCACTTTTGGAATATTATGTACAGTTCTGGTCACCATGCTACAGGAAGGGTGTGGAGGCATTGGAAAGGGTACAGAAATGATTTAACAAGTGTTGCCTGGTTTGGAGGGTATTAGTTATGAGGAGAGATTGAACAAACTTGATTTGTCTTCATTTGAATGGTGAATGATGAGGGGCGACCTGATAGAAGTTCATAAAATTATGAGAGGCATGAAGCATCAAAGTCTTTGTCCCAGGGTTAGAAATGTCAATTACTAGGAGACATAGTTTTAAGTAAAAGGGGATTAATGTAAAGGAGATGTGACAGGCAAGTTTTTCTTTCCCCCAGAGAGGGTGGTTAGTGCCTGTAATGCGCTGCCAGAGGAAGTGGTGAAGGTGGGTATAATAGTAACATTTAAGAGGCATCTTGACAGATATATGAATAGGAATAGAGGGATACACATCGCGTAGAGGCAAGAGTTTAGAAGGGGCATCATGTGTTGGTGCAGTCTTAGTGGGCCGAAAGGTCTGCTCCTATGCTGTACTGTTCTTTGCTCTTTAATCTGTATAGCTACCTTTACATAATATCCCTTAATAGCTTTGTTTGACATGAACTTATCCACATTGAAAATTTATAATTGATTTAACATCAAATGCCTTTTACAGAATTGAGTTATCTGGCTCCAGATTTTAAGATATGCTCCTGATGTTAGGCTGTCTGGCCAGTGGAAATAGGTAAATGAGAGAAACCTTGCACTGAATTTTCCCTGCCATTTGTTGGAATGGAGGGAGGGATGGGAAATGTGAAGAACGGGATAGAGGTGCCAAGCAAATTTTGACCAAGGGCATCATGCCAGTTTTCTCATGGTACACTGTTCTGTGCTGGCAGCCCACTCATCCGCAGCAGGATGCCAATTAGGTTGCTGAGTGAATTATTGAATTATTGGCACCTTTCACACCGCCTGTCAATGTTGGCAATGTCATACAGAGCCCTTGCTGTGCCAGCCTTCCAGCAGTGAAGGCAAGGCATTTTCGCAGCAGTAGGTGGGAGCCATGTGCGAACGAGATGGCAGGGCCACAGCTGCCCAGGTCCCAGCCTCACCAGTGAGTGTGGATCTCTTGGAGACTGATGTCTCTGATGACCAAATTACTGCAGTGCCAGATACTCTCCTCAGACTTATGGAGGCTTAAGGATTCCCCTCAGCTCCTGCTGCTGAGTGCTCAGCAGCATTCTCAGTGACATAATGGATGCTGCAATAATGCCCAAACCCCTCCCCGCCCCCATAATACATCATTTTTAATTGGATGATATTAGCAGGCTTCCTCTGCACTTGGCCACTAAACTGGTGGGTAGCATGATTAGGACCAGAAATGATCCCAATTTCTGAAGCCTAGTGAAGTTCAAAGAAAATTCAGCGCACTCTTCTGCAAACATCATTCAAATCATCTCCTGACTGTCTATATTCTTGATATTCTCTATATTCCCACATTCCACAGATTTCTCGTCCACTTGATTAGACTTTGACAAGGAAACTTGATAGAGCATCAATAACAGGGGTGGGGGTGGGTCTGGGTTGGGATGCTCTTCGGAGGGTTGGCATGAATTTGATAGGCTGAATGGCCTGCTTCCATACTGTAAGGAGTCTATGATTCTAATGTTGATACTCAGAGCACCACCATGCCTGATTTTGCATCAAGAGTTAACTGAGTGTCACTTTAACTTGGACGAGGTGGAGCAAGAATTTTTATACCTGTTTCACCATTCCCATGAACCACTGGGGTTCAGAGCAGGGAAAACTCCACATAGCCTCTGTCCTCTCTAGGTTTCCCATTATTTCTGCAGCCTGAAAACTAAGGCCCAAAAATGCAATAGGTGTTTTTGAGAATTCAAACTTGTCATTGAGGGTCAACCCAGCATTCCTGTCACTTCCTCGAGCCTCTCCTCACCCTGCCATCATATTGGGCTTCAGTGGAGCTATGGATTTGAATGTGTTGCACAATGTTTTCTCATGTATTAGAAATTTTCAGCTAACAACTCTGAAACGGAGAGAAGTTAAAGCAATTAAATTCATAAGCTGTTAAGAATGTGATTAACAGTTTAGAATCTTCATCCAGAAGAAGTTGCAAGAAGGTAGAGTTTGCACCTAGCTTTGTTGAAGACTGGTGTTTATCATCTTCGTAGGTTATTATCTATGGGCATGATTGAACTTATCTCAGTTTGTATTGGTTTGTTCAAATGCATTAAGTTGACACAAATTCAAATAGATCCATTTAGTTCAGGAGCTGACAATGTAGCCAAGCAGCACATACAACTTTTCAAAGGAGGCCCTTCCTGAATATTGTTTGTGTAAACTCCTTATCCTGCTGTTCCTATTGAGGGGTGAAAAAACATTACAGGTTGAACCCAAATGATTCAGTTGAAAATATTCAGCTGCTATGAAAAACCAGCAAAATGTAACAACCTTTACAAACAGAGCAACAGAATATTGAAGATTATAACAGAATTCACAACACAAACTGATGATGGGGAACCACAGCTACTGAGTTCATCCTCCGTAACAACAGATATCTGTAACAACAGCAATAGCTCTGTTACTAGAAGTTACACAGGAGGCCTCAATTCATCGTTGTCTACTCCCTCCATATACAAAAGGTCCAAAGAAACCAGAGCAGCCTCCTGCCTGGCAATTTTTTACCCCAACTCAGTACTATGACAATGCAGTCATAGCTTTACTCAGACGTTATTGAAAGATTTATGACCAGATTTGAACTATACACAAACACAATAAATTTCCTCTAACACCAGGGATAAATTTAGTACTGATTACTAACTTTAACTGGTTTACATAATCCTCTTAATGTAGTAAAATATTGAAAATTGCTTCACAGATGTGTAATCCCATGGGAAATTACCATAGAAATAAAGAGGGGAACAATGTCTGAATATCCTGTCTTCTACAGGTCAACCATACTTCCTTCTTGCCTGCCTTCCCAGAAATGGTTGATTTCTACTCCAACCAATGTACATAATGCTTGCTGCTCTCCCAAGTATCCTTCTCTTCCTTTTATAAGTCAGTAAGATATCAGGACACCAGGGCGCAGTTTTACATGGCAAATGGTGGCAAGTCAATTACTTTTAGAATTAGTTTTCAAAACATTTGATAATCAATGCTGGTTTCAGCAAAACGTGATGTTCATTATGACAGCTGCCTTAAACTAACCTCTGCCATTAATGACTGGTCATTCAGAGAGACAAGAGTGCTAAATAACATCACAGAGACTGGAGTTATGGTATTATCTTCAATTTTATATGAAGGATACAGAGCGTAGCCTTGATTTTACTTATAGATAAAACAGCCATAAGGTAGTGTAGAATGAGGACAAATATATTATCCATCACGTCTTTAGCTGTGAGTATCTGAGGGGGAGGGACTGATGAGTTGAAGGGAAGGCTGTTTTATTATAAGTAGTATAAAGGATATTATATCTCTAAATGATCATCTCGCTGTGAGATCTTAGTCACTTATTTTGCAAGTTCAGTACTAATTTTGAGCTGAAACCTTTTCTCTTACTTGTTTCATCTGACCTGGGGAGGGCACTTTCTTAAGAGCTAGAAAGAAAATGAATAACATCCAAGAAAAATCCCAGTTCTTAGAAAGAGATAAAAATCTGTCAAAAAAAAAACAGGACGCAAACGAAAATGAATCTCAAGTTCAGGGTTTTGATGAACTGGTCGAATTTCACATTTATGCATATTAAATGTCATTTTTCCCCCTTTCACTATCTATTTGGTTTTTGTTTCAGTGATTTCTATTATTATTCTCTATCACAACAAGATTTGATTTTTACAGTGCAGTGCAGGCATGTTAGATTTCACTGTCCACATTACACACAGACACGCTTTCATTTATCTGTGGTATCAATGAGAAAGGAGTGGATAAATTAATTTTCCAGATATTCCCTTTTGCAAGTTTTGAACGCTTAGCTCCAGGTGACTTGCATATTTTATAAGAATGTCCTGTAACTCTCTGACTAACAAGGGATTTCCTTTGTCCCGTATTTAATGAGACAGCCTGACTGATCATCAGAGTCTCCAGGAACAGTTTGAATGCTTCAGGTGTGAATGGAACTGAAGCAGAGCTGACACATTGATATTGTTCAATCAACCTGTTCACGTACCTCTGGAGAAACTAGGATCTGAACCCAAGCCTCCTGGCCTACATTGTGTTACAAGATCCCTTAGCTAAGATGAACTGTAGGCTTTAGATAGTAATCCCCAGCCCGTTAAGACCGCCCCACAGCATTCAACCATTAGTGTACATATACTTCCAGATCTGTGCTCCCGCATGCCCTTTACAAGAGCACATTTTATTTTATGCTGTCTTTCCTTCTTATTCCTACCAAAATGTATCACTCCACACCTTTCCACATTAAAACCTCATCAGCCACCTATCCATACACTCCACCAACCTGTCAACCTCCTTTCAAAGTTCCACACTATCCTCTTCACAGTTTACTATTCTGCCAATTTAGTGTTGTTCACAAACTTTGAAATTGTCCTCTGCATACCGAGAACTAGATCATTTAAATATACCAGGAAATGCAGGGTTCGAATATTGACCCCTGGCAACTCCACTACAAACCTTCTTCCAGCCCTAAAAACATCCATTAACCATTACTCTCTGTCATTAATTTTCTGTCCCTCAGCCAACTTTGTACCCATGTTACTACTCTCCCTTTTGTTCTATGACCTATTACTTTCTTTATAAGTTTGTTGTGTGGTACTGTCTCAAACACTTTCTGAAGGTCCATGTACATTACATCAACAATGTTGTCCTCATCAATCCTCTCCGTTTCCACTTCACAACACTCCAGGAGGATGAGGTTGTTGACTTGCTCACCGAACTGACTTGTTTTTGTTCAGACATTTCATCACCACACTAGGTGACATTATCAATGGAACCTCCGATGAAGTGATGCTATTCTACTCCGCTTGGAATTTATACTGTCCAGTCGGCTACGGTGAGGACTGTCATTTCTGGTTTTGATCTGTATGGGTTTATATATGGGTTCCAATTGTATATGTTTGTTGATTGAAGTATGGGTGGAAAACCATGCCGCTAGGAATTCCCATGCGTGTCTGTGTTTGGCTTGGGCTGCTATGGTTACTTTGTCCCAGTTAAACTGATGGCCTTCATTGTCTGAACGTACAGATATTAAGGAGATATTAATGAAGGCTGTCAGTTCTTTTCCTCATCAAGGTCTTTTCCTCATCAAGGTCTTTTCCTCAGGTAGGGAGTCCAAAACTAGGTATAAGGTGAGAGGGGAGAGACCTACAAAAGGACCTAAGGGGCAGCTTTTCCAGACAGACAGTGGTGGCTGTCTGGAACGAGCTGTCAGAGGTAGTGGAGGAGGTGGGTCCAATTACAATATTCAAAAGGAATCTGGATGTGTATATGAAGGATTTAAGAGGGATAAGGGCCAAATGCTAGCAAATAGGACTAGATCAGTTTAGGATATCTGGTTGGCGCAGTTGAGTTGAACCAAAGGATTTTTTTCTTTCCAAATAACTCTATGACTCTATCCAAAATAAAAACAAAGTACTGGAGAAACTCAGCAGCTCTGGCATCATCTGTGGACAGAGGAATAGAGTTAATGTTTGAAGTTCAAAGACTCTTCTGTGGAACATTCAGATGCTGCTGGACCCATTATCTTTCTCTTTTCTGTTTCAGATTTCTGCTTTTATTACTGCCTTTGCTTGAGCCAGGTCTCTGTCACTGTTACATCCTCATCCCACATGAGGATCTGTGCCTGTAACCCTCCAGTCATATAAACTATACTCTGGGTAACACTGATTTCATTATGGTCGCATTCATGGCAACTTCACCTATTAACTTTCTATTCTTTTTTGTGCACTTGGTATTATTTTCTAATATCATCTCTGGGATCCAATATTCAGCTGGGCTAGTTTACTCCTTCCCCAGCCATAAAATATTGAAGGCTTGTGTTCCAGAACTAGACTCACCCCAGCTAAGCTAGAACATTGGAATCTACCCGACAATATGGAAAAATGGCCAGGTATGTCCTGTATGCAAAAAGCAGGACAAATCCAACCTGGCCAATTATCACCTGATGAAGGGTCCCGACCCAAAATGTCAACTCTCCTGCTCCTCTGAAGCTGCCTGACCTCCTGCGTTCCTCCAACTCCACACTATATTGACTCTACCACCCCCATTAGTCTACTCTTGATTACCTGTAAAGTGGCCAGGAAGTTATAAGTGATGATAAAGTGATGGAATGATATCTCAGTCAAAGTCAGGGTCTACAAAAGTGTCATCAACAGTCCTATCAAGCAGCATTTGCTCAGTAATAAACTGTTCAGTGACCCCAGTTTGGATTCAGCCAGGGCCAGTCAGGTCCTGACCCCATTACACCTTTGGACAAAATGGACAAAATAACTGAATTCCAGAGATGAGGTGAGCATGAGTGTGACTGCCCTCGATATCAAGGCATCATTTGACCAAGTGTCATATGAAGGAGACTTCTTCAAGAATTGAACATCAGTGAACATCTCCACTTCTAACCTTATGTTGGAGAGAAAGTCATTGATGAAGCAACTGAAGATGGTGTGCCTAGCACACTGCCCAGAGGAACTCCTGCAGATATATTCTGAAGCTGAAATGGTTGACATCCAACAAACACAATCATCTTCTTTTGCACTATGTTCCCCCTGATTGACATTGATTCCAGTTTTCCTAGGGCTCCTTCTGTTATCCTCATCCAGAAAGAAAAAGAAAGAAAAATGAAGATTTTATTCTGTTCCTGACATGGCTTAAAGAGCCCAAGTGGATTTCAATTGGTTGTGAGTCGGTTTCTCACTTCGACCTCCTGCAGGACTTGTACAAAATATCCCACAGGTATCAGAATCCAGAACCACCTTCTAGGAATCCAAACTTCATATCACCTCCACCTACACCTTTTCCACCCTCTATTGAAAATCCAGTCCAGTATCTCTGATGATACATTATGGTACTCCCCTTTGACTCACTGTAAACTGAGCATAAGAACATGAGAACATAAGAACTAGGAGCAGGAGTAGGCCACCCAGCCCCTTGAGCCTGCCCCGCCATTCAATAAGATCATGGCTGATCTTTTTGAGACTCAGCTCCACTTACCCGCCCACACACTATAAGCCTTAATTCCTTTACCGTTCAAAAATTTATCTAGTCTTGCCTTAAACACATTCAGCGAGATAGCTTCAACCGCTTCACTGGACAGGGAATTCCATAGATTCACAACCCTTTGGGTGAAGAAGTTCCTCCTGACCTCAGTCCTACATCTGCTTCCCTTTATTTTGAGGCTATGCCCCCTAGTCCTAGTTTCACCTGCTAGTGGAAACAACCTCCCTGCCTCCACCTTATCTATTCCCTTCATAATCTTGTATGTTTCTATAAGATCTCCCCTCATTCTTCTGATTCCAATGAGTATAATCCCAGCCTACTCAGTCTCTCCTCATAATCCAACCCTCTCAACTCTGGAATCAACCAAGTGAATCTCCTCTGCACCCCCTCCAGTGCTAGTATATCCCAAGTAAGGAGGCCAAAACTGCACATAGTACTCCAGGTGTGGCCTCATCAGGACCCTATACAGCTGCAGCATAGCCTCCCTGTTTTTAAACTCTATCCCTCTAACAGTAACAGACAAAATTCCAATCGCCTTTTTAATTACGTGCTGCACCTGCAATCCTACTTTTAACGATTCATGTGCAAGGACACCTAAGTCCCTCTGCACAGCATAGTGCTGCAATTTTTTACCATTTAAAACATAGTCCATTTTGCTGTTATTCCTACCAAAATGGATGACCTCACACTTATCAACATTGTACTCCATCTGCCAGACCTTTGCCCACTCACTTAGACTATCTATATCCCTCTGCAGACTTTCAGTGTCTTCTGCACATTTTGCTCTACCACTCGTCTTAGTGTCATCTGCAAATTTTGACACAGCACACTTAGTCCCCAACTCCAAATCATCTTTGTAAATTGTAAATAATTGCAGTCCCAACACTGATCCCTGAGGCACACCACTAGCCACTGACCGCCAACGAGAAAAACACCCATTTACCCCTACTTTTTGCTTTCTACTGGTCAACCAATCCTCTATCCATGCCAATACATTACCTGTAATACCGTGCAACTTTACCTTATGTAGCAGCCTTTGGTGTGGCACCTTGTCAAATGCCTTCTGGAAATCCAGATACACTACATCCACAGGTTCCCCATTGTCCACCATGCAAGTAATGTCCTCAAAGAATTCCAAATTAGTTAAACATGACCTACCCTTCATGAACCAATGCTGGGTGTTCCCAATGGGAGAATTTATATCCAGCTGTCTTGCTCTTTCTTCCTTAATGACAGAATCAAGCATTTTCCCCACTACCAAAGTTGAGCTAACTGGCCTATAGTTACCTACTTTTTGCCTACTTCCTTTTTTAAACAGTGGCATCACATTGGCTGTTTTCCAATCTGCGGGAATCACCCCAGAGTCCAGTGAATTTTGGTACGTAATTACTAGTGCATTTGCTATTTCCCCATCACCTCTTTTAGTACCCTGGGATGCATTTCATCAGGGCCATGAGACTTATCTACCTTTAGCCCCCATTAGCTTGCCCAGCTCTGCCTCCTTAGTGATAATGATAGTTTCTAGGTCCTCACCTGCTATAACCTTCTTGCCATCAGTTTTCAGCAGGTTATTGGTGTCTTCCACTGTGAAGACCAACACTAAATAACTGTTTAATGCCTCGGCTATTTCCTTATTCCCAGTTATTAAATTGGCCTTCTCATTCTCCAAAGGACCAATGTTTACCTTTGCCACTCTTTTATGATTTACATACTTATAGAAACATTTGCTGCCTGTTTTTATATTTTGAGTTAGCTTTCTCTCATAATCTATCTTACTTTTCTTTATAACTTTTTTTGTGGCTTTCTTTCCCACACCACTTTTTTATTATTTATTAGTTTTAATTTTAGCATTTATTAGTTAGTTATTCCTTAGTTTTCCCTCAATCCTTTCTTTAATAATGGAGTGACCTTTGCAATTCTTCAATGTCTACTCAATCCTTTATAGTCATCCTGAACACCTCAATTACATCATCTCTTAATCTTCTATATTCAATAAAATATGCAACTTATATGCAACAAATAGCAAGTAGTCTATGCAACTTATCTGCATTATGTAATCTTCTCAATCTGGGTATCGTTTCCGTGAATCTATTCTAAAAAGCCATTACATCCTCCCTAAGGTGCTCAGAACTGGGCTGAATTTTCCACATAGGCTTTAACCAGATTTTTCTATAACTCTTAAATACTTTATATGGTCCCAGCCACGTTACTTACAATGTCATCTAAGCATTGTATAAAAAGACATTTTGTCAAAACTTTTTTACCCTGCTCTTGTCAGGACAATTCAAAAGAACACCAATAAAAAGGAAAATAAATATTTATACTGTATGAGAGGATAATGCTGCTTGATTGGCAAGTGGGAGGGCCTGAGCCATTTGTTCATCAAACTTGAAACAGGGCACATCAAAACTATTCTGCAGAATAATGGCTACTCTGATCAGATAACTAATCGCTGTACATCATGCAAACCCCTCAGCAGGCCTAAGGCAATCGCTTTCAGTCCTGAGACGTGCCAAGACTACCTCAGCGCAACCTGGAAGCATTATTTATCTTAATAGTTCATGAAGCTAGCTGTTTCATAAAACTACTGTGTGGAATTAACAAGAGTGGTGTTTACCATTAATACGCTGCTGATGTCAAGCCAAAAATTCATTCATATGGTCAATGAATTCAGTGGTCAGTGTGAAGTCAGGAATGTAGGCCAAATAGCCCAAAGACTGACAGAATGTATCAAACAGCATATCCCTTTGGTCACTTGCAACAACCAAGTTGCTGACATAACCAACTAGCATGCACCTGCAACACTCGCAACACGGTGCCCAAGATTTGATGCAATTCTGCAATTGGACAATATTTGCAGGATAATCCCAAAGTTTGTGAAAAATTCCACTGAGAAGCAATTTAGGATTGCTAGTTTTGCTCACAGTATGGTGCACTTGTGTGAACTGGAAGCTACATTATTAATACACAGAATCCTGTTCTTCTGAGACAAAAACAGCATGAACACATACTGTACCTGATTCAACTCAACAAAATAAGTCACTGTCTTCACTGGTTCATTTCTCAGCACAATGGTTTGACCAATCAGGGTCAACTTGCCTGGTTTACAATCATAACTAAACCTGGTAGTTAACTGTCACTTATCATTAGCTGTTGTATTCTCTATGACAATGCCTCTACTAATCAGTGGCCAGCTGTTAACCAACAGCACTCTTCTCAAATGTAGTATGATCGTCACTTTCCCCCTTCAATTGTTATTTTTGCAAATTGTTCTGATGAGAAAAAACCAAAAAGAACTGACAAAATGACCCTTTTGTTCAGCACTACTTAAACTTTATACCATCAAGAATCATTTAACTTAGTCAATTTAGACCATTTGGAATATATCACTCCCTCTTCTTTCTTCCTAGACACTTATAAGTTTAGTGAAAACTAATACTTTGGGCAGATCCCAAGGGCAAACCACTGTTCATATACTGTCACTTAGAGCACATAGTTCATATTTGTTAATACCTGCTGTTTCCCGCCTCTTTAGCAATTCCCTATGTGTCCATATAATTAATATTGATAAATATTTCCCTGTCTAATTCTATTAAATTCAACAATGTCAGTTAAACCCAACCTAACAACAGCAAATGGATACTTCTTCTCACTGATCAGTTCATATTTACCTTAATGCTGTGACACCATGTACCAAGTAACAGATTCTAGTGAGTTCCCTATAACTGACATTAGATTAGTAGTCCACTTAATTGCCTGGCATCTTTCTCATATCATTTCTAAACAATTTGGTAACATTTGCAATTTTTCAAATTAATAATTCAAGATCATAACATGTGGTCCTTTGCTTCACCACTCTGAATCCAGCTGGGAAGGCAGCCGGAGCTTTAGTTCAGTGAAAGATTGCACTTCCAACAGTGCAGCACACTATGCTGCAGCACATGCATTCAGAGTTGGTACCTCTGCTTGCCATACCTTAAATTATCCCAGCAACTATCTCTTCCTATTTCACTTTCCCAACTTTGGTTCAACCTCACCCACACTCCTGTGATCCTCGGCACATCTGACCCCCTGTGAACCTTCAGCACCCCTCAGCACTTTTGGCCCCTCATGATCCTGCAGCACCACTCAGAACATCTGAACCCATGAGACCCCTCAGCACATCTGACCTGACATGAACCCGTCAGCACATCTGACACTCCTGTGAGCCCTCAACACATCTGGCCACCCCGTGACCCTGCAGCACATCTGGCCCTGTGAACCATTGGCACATCCACTCACCAGGAGCTTTGATCTCCTGAGTTAACCGTACCTGTATCCTTTCAGCCCATCACCAACCTCTGTCTCCAAGCATGCATTTAATCCACAGGTTTTGCTTTTTTGAAGACATTTCTGGAATATAGTTAGTACGAGCAGGAGCAGCATTGATGGGAGTGCTGCACTGTTGGAGGGTTAGTATTGAGGGAGAGCAGCACTGTCGGAGGGTCATCACTAATTGCCCTTGAGGAGTAATGATGATGGGCTTTTTAAATTGCTGCAGGCCAAATGGCAGTTTCTAAGGATATGCACATTCACTACTCTTCAATGGACTTTGCTGGAAGTGTGACTCCTCATTAGTTGAAAACATTCTATCTGACCTCATTTAATTCCTGACTTTATCTTTCAACTTTGTCTTCTGGGTTTTGAACACTTCACCACTCTGAACAATTTGAATCTTATTAAGCAGCCTGTGGAACAGAAAGTCAGATTGTACATCAGATTATGTGAATATTTCTAAACTAGCCAAGTGCTAAAAATAAAATGGTGGTCTTACCTCCAAGGCCAGGCCGCAGCCTATTGTCATACCCATCTAACAGGCGATCCAGGATCCGGGTGAAGATGGTAATGTTGTCCTTCCCCTCTGTTGGTGCTGGTCGAGCATGTTTCTTCGAAAATCTATGAACAAAAGAAAGATATAACAATTGTTCCCGAATATTTTTGAAATTTTGACAAAGGATGCTGACATAGGAATAGGAAGAAGCCATTCCACTCCTTAACGTTGCATCACCATTCAATTGTAACCTTAAGATCACAAATAGCAGAAATTGACCACTCAGCCTATTGAGTCTGCTCCACCATTCAATGAGATCATGGCTGATCTGATAATCTTCATCCCCACTTTTCTGCCTTTTCGCCATAACCCTTGATTCCCTTACTGATTAAAAATCTCTCTATCTCAGCCTTAAATAATAACTTAATGATATTGCTTCAACAGTGGTCAGTGGTGAAGAATTCCACAAATTCACTACCCTCTCTCAGAAGAATCATAGAATTCCCTACAGTGTGGAAACAGGCCCTGTGGCCCAACAAGCCCACAGAGCATCCCACCCAGTCCCTTTCCCTTATAACCCACCTACACTACATATCCCTGAATGCTACAGACAATTTGGCATGGCCAATCCACCTAGCCTGCACATTTTTGGACTGTGGGATGAAACCAGAGTACCTGGAGGAAACCCACACAGACACGGGGAGAATATGCAAACTCCACACAGACCATCGCACAAGGGTGGAATCGAACCCAGGTCCCTGGCGCTGTGAGGCAGCAGTGCTAACCACTGAGCCACAGTGCCACCCTTCCTTCTTATCTCTTTAATGTGCAAGCCCTTATTCTGAGATTATACTCTCTGGTCCTAGATTCTCCCATAAGGGAAAACTCATGTTTGCTGAGTGTCTGACCTTCATTTATCTAGTTCTGCTCCAAACTTTATCTAAGGTATATCTAGCAGTCTCAGTGTTGGATAATAACCCACAGCATCCATGGAGCCTTGGTGATACTGGTGGGAGTGGTCATGGGCAGGTACGGCAAAAGTTCCAGACCACTGCTCTCCTTTGATTAACATTGTTCTCCCGGACAGCCCTAACTCTAACTTTAGGACGTGATCTTAATGATAGGAACGTATTAAACGGCACAAGCCTACACTGGCACCCGGTCAAATGATGTCTTTATTTTAAAATTCTCCTCCTTGTTTCCACAGCCCTCAAGGCTTTGACCCTGCCTATCACTGTAATCACCTCCAACTCTCCAAGATCTCTTCCTCCAATTCTCTTGCATGTTCTGAATTATATCTGCTCCAATGTCTGGTTGTCATCAACTGCCTAGGCCACAGGTTTTGGAATTGTCTTTCTACTCCTCTTCATATCTCTATCTTGCTTTCTTCCTTTCAGATGTTGAAAATATCTCTTTGACTGAGCTTTCTGTCATACCCTATAATGAAACATCCTAAGAAAGTTTACAGGACTATTATGTTGAAAGCACTATACACATTTAAGTTGCTATTGTTGTTGCTGCTGTTGTTGAAATTTCAATATTAGTCACTGAAAAGGGTACTGAGGAACCCTGAGGAACTGCTCTGCTTCCCATAAAGTAGCCCTTAATTATGCCTAAAGGAATGGATCGTTCACTGTTTTTACATAATCGACCACAACAAGTAATGTTCTCTATTTAACTGCTATGAACCAGTCTCAGTCTAAATAGCACACAGAACTACCCAGAATATAAATGTGTACAATGGACAATCCAACATGGTTCTATTCCAGAAAGCAAGTTGGTGAACCATCGTACTGGGTACAATCTTTTCTATTTATTTACACGATTACTCATTATAGCATACTGCTCCTTACACAGCAGTTTCAATTTTAATTCTAATTTGTGTCTGTTTATACGGGCTTAAGTCAGTTCCTATTTCACGGTGACCACCTACATAATTAATAGACAAGTAATGATTCAGTGCTAGAATTCACACTCCGCTTGGGCTTACTCTCATCTTTCTTCATCTAAATCTATCATTGAAACTCAAGATCTTCCTCCCTTATATGCTTATCTAGCTGCTCCTTCAAACTTTTATCTACAGTTTGCCATAAAGACTCCTCCGTCCACTCTCTGGCTGACGGAATTTTGTCCGAGTTCAGTGCTCCATTTTTCTGGTGACTATCCCGGATGGCAGTTTTCTACTTTTGCTGTACCCAAAGAAAGGAAACTTTACAGTTCTGTTGCCATCTTTGCAGTTTTTTTTGTGTTATCCAACGCTCTATACCTGTATGGTAACACAGCAACTAGGATCTGTACAAAGAACTCGAAACATTGTCTATGCAATGATCCCAGCTCATGGCACAGCCGGACAAATCAGATCCCAGAAAGGACTCCGGTTTAATAAGTCATATTTAGGAAGTAATAAGGGAGTACTGCACGGTCAAAAAATTGAGGACTGTAGGAATGCAACATTGTCAGCTTCGAGAGCACGCTGCACAGGCGAACGGTTGGTGCTGAGGGCGCGCTGCAGCAGCAGAGGATCAGTATTGACTGAGTGCTGCTGTGTTTTCTTTCAGATGATAAACTGACCACCCAGCCTGGTCTGGCCTATGTGTGATCCTAGAACCACTGCTAAATGGACTAGCAACCTAATTAGTTCTATCAAATTGCTACAAAATCTGAACAACACAATAAAACTGACTACCTGACAAAAAATTACAGTAAACTCAGCACTATGGACCTGCAATGTCCTGCTGACCAATATCAGGGGGCTGGTGCCAAAACTGGGAGAGCTGTCTCACAGACTAGTCAAGCAACAGCCAACACTGTCATACTTAGAATCATACCTTAAAGGCAATGTTCCAGACACCACCATCCCAGGATATGTCCTGTCCCATTGGAAGGACAGATCCAGCTGAGATGACAGCACTGTGGTATTCAGTCAGGAGGCAGTTGCCTGAGAGTACTCAAGCTTGACTCTGGACATTGTGGAATCTCTTGACATCGGATCAAACATGGACCCAAGAATCACCTGCAGGTTACCATGTGCTTTCCTCCACTATACCTCAAATGATGAATCGCAAAGAGATTACAACACAGTCCTTGTGGAGGTTAAGTCCCACCTTCAAATTGATAATATCCTTCACTGTGTAATTGGACAGATGTTGAACATATTAAATACCCCAAAACTGGGTGTCTATGAGGTGCTGTAGTTCATCATCAGCAGCAGAATCATACTCGAGCACAATCTGCAGCCTCATGGCCCAACAAATCCTTTACCCAACTTTTACCATCAAACCAGGGTATCAAACCTGCTTCATTGGAGAGTGCAGGAGAGCATGCCAGGAAGAGCACCAATGGTGTCACAACCTGCTGAAGCTACCATACATGAATACTCACATGCTAGACAGGGTAAACAATATATAATAGACAGAGCTAAGCAATTCCACAACCAATGGATCAGAGTTAATCTCTGCAGTCCTGCCACATCCTGTCGTGAATGGCCTTGGATAATTAAACAACTCACTGAAGGAGGACCCTCCACAAATATCCATACATTCAACTATTAAGAGCCCAGCACATCAGTGCAAAAGATAAGGCTGAGCCAGCAAAGTGCCGAATCGATGATCCATCTCAGGATCCTTCAAAGGTCCCCAGCATCATAGGTGTTAATCTTCTGCAAATTCAACACACTCCATGTTGGAGACACTGGATAGTGTAAAGGCTATGGGCCTTGGTAACATTGCAGCAATAGCACTGAAGATTTGTAGCCCAGAACGGGCTGCAACTCCAACCAAGCTCTTCCAGTACAGTTACAACATTGACATCTCTGAAAATTTGGAAAATTGCCCAGGTATGTCCTGTACATAAAAACAGGAAAAATCCAACTCAACCCATTACCACTTCATCAGTCCACTCTCGGTCATCAGTAAAAGTCATGAAAGGGATCATTGACAATGTTTCAAGTGGCACTTGCAAAGCAATAACGTGTTCAGTGAAGTCCAGTTTGGGCTCTGCCATGACCACTCAGCCCCTGAGCCTTTTTTCAAACATGGACAAAAGAATTCAGAAAGTGCGGTTAGAGTGACAGCCCTTGACATCAAGCCACATTTGACTAAGTGTGGCATCAAGGAACCCTAGCAAAAGTGGAATCAATCAGTATCAAGAGGCAAACTCTGTGCTGTTTGGAGTCATACTTGGCACATAGGGAGATGGCTATGGCTGCAGGTCAGTTATCTCAGCTTCAAGACATCACTGCAAGAGTTTCTCAGGGTAGTGTTCTCTGCCCAACCAACTTCAGCTGCTTCATCAATGACCATCCCCCCATCATAAAGTCAGAAGTGGGGATGTTTGCTAATGATTACACAATTTTCAGTACCATTTGTGACTCCTCAGATACTGATGTAGCCCATATACAAAAGCAGTAAGACCTGGACAATACCCAAGTTTGGGCCATAAGTGGCAAGTAACATTTGTGCCACATAAATGCCACACATTGACCATCTGCAAAAGTCATATTCTAACCATCACTCATTGGCATTTAATGGCATGACCATCACTGAATGACCCACTATTGAAATCCTAGGGATTACGATTGACGGTGAAATAAAATGAACCATTTGTGTTGAACCTCAGGAGATGGGAGAGATATTAAATGAATATTTGCATCAGTTTTTTTACTGTGGAGAAAGAAATGGAGGCTACAGAACTCAGGGAAATAAATATAAATGTTTTGAAAACAGTCCACATTACAGAAGAGGAAGTGCTAGAGGTCTTAGAAAAGATAAAGATGGAAAAATCTTCAGGACATGATCAAGTGTATCCCAGGATGTCGTGGGAAGGTAAGGAGGAAATTGCAAGGCCCCTAGCAGAAATGTTTTGTCTAATTTATAACAACACGTGAGATGCTGGGGGACTGGATGGTGTCTAATGTTGTGCCTTTATTTGAGAAACCTGGGAACTATAGACCCGTGAGTCTGACATCGGTGGTGGGTAAGTTGTTGGAAGTGATTCTGAAAGGTAGGATTTATATGCATTTAGAGAGTCATGGAATAATTAGGGATCCTTAGCATGGTTTTGTGCAAAGGAAATAGTGTCTCATGAACTTGATTGAGTTTTTTGAGGAATTAACCAAAAAAAATTGATGCTGGCAAAGCTGTAGATTTTGTTTACTTTCACCATAAGTCTTTGATAAGGTTCCGCATGGTAGACTAATGAGTAAAGTTAGATCACATGGGATTGAGGGTGAGCTTGCCATTTAGATACAAAATTGGCTTTACAGTTGTAGACAAAGGGTGATGATGGAGGGTTGCTTTTCGGACCAGAGGCCTGTTACCAGTAGTGTTCCACAGGGATCGGTACTGAGTCCACTTTTGTTTATCATTTATACAAATTATTTGGATAAGAACATAGGAGGCATACTTAGTAAGTTTGCAGATGACACTAAAATTCATGGTATAGTAGACAGTGACCAACGTTATCTAAGATTACAAAGAGATCTTGATCAATTGGGTCAATGAGCTGAGGAGTGATAGTTTCATTTGGATAAATGCGAGGTATTGCATGTTGGTAAAACAAACAAGGGCAGGACTTATACAATGGCAGGGTTCTGGGTAGTATTGTAGAACAGAGAGACATAGGGGTTCAGGTATGTAATTCTTTGAAATTTGAATCACAGATTGAAAATGTGGTTAAAAAGGTATTTAGCATGCTTCTGAGGAAGACCCGAAACATTAATTCTATTTTTTCCTTCACAGATGCTGCCAGACCTGCTGAGCTTTTCCAGCAACTTTGTTTTTGTTCCTGATTTACAGCATCAGCAGTTCTTTCGATTTTTATTTAGCATGCTTGCCTTCAATGTTCAGACTTCTGAGTATAAGAGTTTGGATGTCCTGTTGAGGTTGTACAGGACATTGGCAAAACCTCTTCTGGACTACTATATGCAGTTCTGGTCACCCTGTTACAGGAATGACATTATTAAACTGGAGAGGATTCAGAAAATATTTACCAGGATGTTTCTGGGAATGGAGGGCTGAAGTTATAATAATAGGCTAGATAAACTGTGACTTTTTTCATTGGAGTGTAGGAGATTGATATTTATTTATAAAATTGTGTGGGGCAAAATAATGTGAATGGCAGGTGTATTTTCCCTAGGGTGGGGGATTTCAAGACTATGGGGCGTATTTTTAAGGTGAAAGATGAAAGATTTAAAAAGGACTCGAGGGGCAATTTTTTTACACAGCGAGTGGCTAGTGTGTAGAATGGACTGCAAGAGGCAGTGGTAGGTACAGTTACAATGTTTAAAAAACATTTGGTTAAGTACTTGAATAGGAAGGGTTTGGAGGGATATGGGCCAAACACAAGCAATTGGGACTAGTTTAGTTTGGGAATATGTTCGGTGTGGATTAGTTGGACCGAAGGGTATGTTTCTATGCTGTTGAATCTATGACTTTATGACTCAGATATTATGGCTACAGCTCAGTCATTATCTACAAAGCACAAGTCAGGACTGTGATGGAATACTTGCCTGGATGAGTGCAGCTCCAGCAACACTTAAGAAGCTTGACACCATCCAGGACAAAGCAGTCCACTTGATTGGCACCACATCCACAAACATCCAATCCCTGCACCACCGGCTGTCAGTAGTAGCAGTATATATTATCTACAAGATGCACTGTAGAAATGCACCAAAGATCCTTAGACAGCATCTTCCTAGCTCATGACCATTTCCAGCTAGAAGGACAAGGGCAGCAGATAATGGGAACACTACCACCCGCAGGTTCCCTTCCAAGCCACTCACCATCCTGACATGGAAGTACATCACCGCTCCTTTAGTTTCACTGAGTCAATATCCTGGAACTCCCTCCTTAAGAGCACACAACAATCTCACTGCTGAATGTAGACGACAAATTTCTGTCCACTTGGGGTGGCATGGTGGCTCAGTGGTTAGCACTGCTGTCTCACAGTGCCAGGGACTCGGGTTCGATTCCACTCTTGGGCGACTGTCTGTGTGGAGTTTGCATATACACCCCGTGTCTGTGTGGGTTTCCTCCCACAGTCCAAAAATGTGCAGGCTAGGTAGATTGGCTATGCTACATTGTCCATAGTGTTCAGGGATATGTAGCTTAGATGAGTTATAGGGGGATGGGTCTGGGTGAATGCTCCAAGGGTTGCTATGGACTTGTTGGGCCAAAGGGCCTGTTTCCACACTGTAGGGATTCTAATCTTCTTCTTAACCGTCTGCTGTGAGGTTAGTGATTTACTCTGACCAAACCTGCTCTGTATCAGGCAGGAAGATATCTGGGAACTGATTGCGTAAATAGAAATGAATACGTCCAATCTGATAGCTTGTATATGTATGAGAATGGCTGCAGGATGACAAAGATTTGAACCTGAATATTGAAGGGTACATGACATTCGAGAAGGCTGGGAACCTACGAAAGGTAGCGGTGGTTATGTTAGCACAATAGACAGCTAAGACGTAAGTTCAGGTAACCAAGATGTAGAAGCATTTTGGGTACAGAAGATAAATGATAAAGGCAAAAAGTCATTTCTGGAATTGTTGTACAAGACCCCTAATGGTCACCTCATAATAGGCTGGAATAAAAATAAAGGTAAAATTAGGTAAACTTGTTAGAAAGGTACAACAATAACAATGGGGAATTTTGATCTACATAGAGAATGAAAAAAATCAGATGGACCAAAATAGCCTAAAAGAGAATGTTTCCATAGAAAGAAGCAGTTTGTTTGCACTTTCTGGGTCAACCAGAGAACAAGTAAAACTAGATCCAGTATTGCACAAGGCTTAATTAATGACCCCGTAATGAAGGCACCCCAAGGTAGCAGCAACCGTAACATGATTGAATTTGGCATTCAGTTTGAGGGAGAGAACAGTGGGTTAATTATGAGGGCAATTAGCAGAGCCAGATAAAATGAACAGGAAAGTTAGGTTCAGGGATAGGTCAGGATAGTTGCAGTAGCAGAAATTTAAGGGGATATTTCAGAATGCACAGGATGGATACATTCCAACAGAGAAGGGAAGTTCTAAGGGGAGGGCCCATCATCTCAGGGGAGGCAGTAGTGTAGTGATAGTGTCACTGGGCTAGTAATCAGCTGGTGGTGAATTTTAAATTAAATTTAAAAATCTGTAATTAATACCTAACCTAATAATGTCCACAGAACAAGTGTTGTAAAAAAAAAATATCTGGTTCACTGATGCTCTTTAGGGGGAAAAAAAACCTTTGAGAATGGTGAATCTGTGGAACTCGTCGTTGCAGGGGCTGTGGAGGCCAACTCATTGCATGAATTTAAGACAGAGATAGATAGATTCTTGAATGGTAGGAGGATTAAGTGTTACAGGGAAATGGCAGGAACGTGGGTTTGAGAAACATATCAGTCATGATCAAATCCTGGAGCAGACTTGATGGGCCAAATGGCCTAATTCTGATCCTACACCTTATGGTCCTATGATCACAACTGGCTAAAACATTAAATATAGCATCCAGCTTAAAGAAAAACATATAATTGACACAGATGGGCAGCAAATCATGACCTTGGACAGAATTCATAAACAACAAAGAATGACAAAAAAAACTATGAAAAAAATTAGAGTATGTCAAAAAGCTAGCTAGAAATATATAATTAGATAGTAAGAGTTTCTGCAGTTAACTAAAAATGAAAAAAAGTTCACAAATTGCATGTTGGTCCTATAGAAAATGAGTCTGGGGAATTAATATTGGTAAATAAGGAAATAGTCAATGAACTAAACAGGTATTTTGCATCAGTCAGTACTGAAAGTCTTCTTTTAAAAGTAACATCCCAGAAATAGTAGTCATTCAGGAAATAGAAGTAAGGGAGGAGCACAAGAAAATAAGATTCAGCACGGAAAGGATACTGAACAAATTGTTGAAACTATGGGCTGAGAAGTGCCTGCCCCAGGTCCTGATGGATTGCATCCTAGAATTTTAAATGAAGTGGCTTGTCAGGTAATTAATCTGTAGGTACCAATTTTCCAAAACTCCCTTGATTTGAGTATGGTCCCATTAGATTGGAAGATAGAGAATGTAACTCATTTTTTCATAAAAGGGTGATAAAAAGCAGGAAACTAACATATGACCAATAGAAGACATTAGAAATTACTAAAGATAGTATAAAAAGGTACTTGGATAAGTTCAAGGTAATCAGGCAGAGTCAACATGGTTTTGTGAAAAGGAAATCATGTTTAACCAATTTTTTTGAAGTTCTTTGAGGAGGTAATTTGTGAGCTGAGGGATACTATCGTACCACTGATCTTAGATTTCCAGACGGTTTTTTTTTAATAATCATTCACAGTATGTGGCCTTCATGGACTTGGCCAGCATTCATTGCTCACTACTAATTGCCCTGAGAGTCATGATGTGGAGGTGCCGGTGTTGGGCTAGGTTGGACACACAGAAGTAACATGACACCAGGTTATAGTCCAACAGGTTTATGTGAAATCACAAACTTTTGGAGTGCTGTTCCTTCATCAGGTGAAGTGGAAGGAAGCGCACAGGCACAGAATTTATAGGTGGAAAGATCATTGCAAGATAATTCTAGGCAATTAAGACTGTCAAAAGATAGTATAAGTGGTGTGAGTGGAGTATCAACAGGCTGAATAACAAGTCTTTGCAGGTTATCAAAAGTGTCAAATGGTGTGAGTAAAGTGTCAACAGCCAAATAGCAAGTAAAGGGATGACCTCTGATCTGATTAATTATGGCAAGCCAAACCAAAGACAAACCAGAGACAAACCAGGCTGGAACAACACAATAGGTATAAAAGTCACCTGATGAGGGTCTAACCAAAGTAACAAGTAATCCAAAACTGTACAAACTAATAAAGGTAGACAGATCATAACAAGCTATCAAGGTGGTGGTGTCAAAACAGAACAGTAAGGAAGATTTTACAAACACAGAACAGCATGGTGGGGTTACATGTAGTGCGACATGAATCCAAGATCACGATTGAGAGCGTCTTCATGGCTATGGAACTTGGCTATCAATTTCTGCTCAGTGATTCTTCATTGTTGTGTATCTCTAAGGCTGCCTTGGAGGATGCTTATCTGAAGATCGGAGGCTGAATGTCCTTGACTGCTGAAGTATTCCCCGACTAGGAAGGAACATCCCTGTTTAGCGATTATTGCACGGTGTCCATTCATCCGTTGTCATAGCGTCTGCATGGCCTCACCAATGTACCATGCCTCAGGGCATCCTTGTAGACAACATTGGTCGAGTCACATGTGTACCTACCATGTACGCGGTGGATGGTGTTCCCATGTGTGATGGTAATATCGATGTCGATGGCGATGGATCTGGCATGCCTTGTAGAGGTTGCCGTGGTAGGGTTTATCTCTAGCAGCATCTTATTTTTGATCTTTTGTAATTATCTCTCTGCCTTAATTAATTGGATCATAGGTCACCCTTTCACTGGCTATTTGGCTATTGATATTTTACTTACACTATTTGACACTTTTGATCGTCTGCAAAGACTTGTTATTCAGCCTGTTGACAGTCCATTCACACCATTTGTACCATCTTTTGACATTCTTAACTACCTGGAATTATCTTGCAACAATCTCTCTGCCAATAAATTCAGTGCTGTGCAGTTCTTTCCACTTCACCTGACAACGGAGCAGCATTTTGAAAGCATGTGATTTCAAAAAAAACTGGCTGGATTGTAACCTGGTGACGTGTGAGTTCTGACTTTGCCCAGAGGGCATTTAAGGGTCAACCACATTGCCATGGGTCTGCAGTCACATGTAGCTAGATCAGGTAAGGACAGCAGATTTCCTTCCTTAAAAGGAAATTAGTGACCCAGGTGGTTTTTTTTTCCCAACAACCAGCAATGGTTTCATGGTCATCATCAGACTCTTAATTACAGATTTCTTTTTGAGTTCAAAAGATATCACCATCTACCATGGTGGGATTCGAACCCTGGTCCCCAGGACATTACCTGCGTCTCAGGATTAAATAATCTACCAATAATACCACCAGACCGTCACCTCCCCCAGTAATGTTTTTTTCTGGAAAATAAGCACTGTTTTGGGAGGTGTAGCGCTGGATGAACACAGCAGGCCAAGCAGCATCAGAGGAGCAGGAAGGCTGACGTTTTGGGCCTAGACCCTTCTTCAGAAA
>NC_063345.1:69226400-69281996 GCF_021869965.1 Rhincodon typus
TCTGATGCTGCTTGGCCTGCTGTGTTCATCCAGCTGTACACCTTGTTATCTCAGATTCTCCAGCATCTGCAGTTCCTACTATCTCTGAAACTGTTTTGGGAGGGGTGGGTTACATATTACTCTGGATAGAAGATTCTTTAGCTGAAAAGAAAAGAGAGAGTGGTCATAAATTGGTCATTTTCCAGATAGCAAGATATAATGAGTACCATTCCACATGGATCAATGCTGGTGCTTCAGCATTTTAGCGTTTCACATTAGTTACTTGGTTGAGGGGACTGAAGGTTTGAGTCATCAGCAAATTTAGCAATCAAAGACAGGTAGAAAAGTAAATTGCAAAGGAGTCACAAGAAAGCTACAAATAGATATTAATAGTTTAAGTAAATGGGCAAAGATCTGGCAAATGGAGTATAATATGGGAAAATATGAAAATGTCCTTTTGACAGGAAGGATAAAAGTGTGTATGTCAATTAAATGATGAGTCGTTGCAGAGCTCTGAATTGCGGAGGGGTCTAGGTATCTTAGTGCATGAAGAATTATAAAAACCAATAGAATGTTATCATTTATTGTGAGGGAAATTCAATACTAAAGTAGGGAGGTTATGATTCAGTGATATAGGGCATTTGTTTGCAAGCAATGCACCTCAGAAAGAGCATGTTAGGGATCCAGCTTAGGAAATGAGATGGGGCTAAAATGGTTAAATCATTAGCATAGCTTGTATTAACTCGGCCAGTATTCTCAAGTGTGGTCATGGAGTTGCTGGTTAAAGAAGTTGATAGGGCAGTTGATACAGCAACCGGAATAGGGGGACAAACCTTAAAACTAGAGCTAGATCATTATGGGGTGATGTCAGGAAGTACATCTTCATTTAATAGGATATTAGAATACTGAAATATTCTCTAAAATATTGTGGAGACTGGGCTGTCATTTAAAAAAAATTTAAAATAATTTTGTTAGGTAATGCCATTAAATAGTACAAAGCAGTATGGAATAATGGATTTAAGGTACAGGTCAGTCGTGAATGGTAAAATAATTCAGAGGGGCATTCAGTTCTTTACAGGGGCACTCATTATGTTCTTATCTTTTTATGACAAAACAAGCAGAGACATTTACTGTGGTTGTTTATGGTGTAGCTCATGTAGTGAATTATCTGCCTCCATGGGTTAGACGACAGACCTGGAACATTGGCTTCCCTGCCATGCCTGCATCCTATCAGTGCTTTGTCCTCTTGTATGAAGGCTTATTAAAGCCTTCATACTCCCAAATCCCACTCCTTCTATATCAACAAAGAGGCAGGATTTGCAGGTCAGCAAGTTCTGATTCAATGTTCAGTCTATAAGGTATTTCTTTCTCTTCAACTGAGACCCATACCAAGCAGTATCAATTCTTGGGGTATTTGTGAATCCATTTTTAAAAGGGTTGTTTACATCTGTATGATCAGTGAAGTTAAATGCTGCCTAAATACACTGGTCAAATTGTTAGGTGTTATTTGGGAAATTGAGACACAAACCTGAATACTTCTATTGGTGTCAAATCACGCCCTGTCATTATCTCAATTCTTGCCAAGGAACAGTTAGGAAGCTGGGAGTAAACAAAAACTCAAGATGGTCTCACCATGAACCCATGAACCCATTAAGCAAAGGTACCAAGTTTTCTGAATGATCCCTAAAATTAAGAAATTACCGTCACTTTTTATGGTTTTTGCTTAAACACCAGAGCTAAGATATATGAAACACAAATTAACAGGCATTAGGTGACTCAAATAACAGTAAATTTTCACTTTCAATAGGTGATACCACAAGTACATGTCTTAAACAATCGTAGGCTTTCATTTCAGTCTCCACACAAATTTGGCTCTACCTAGTTCCACAGATTCACCATGTACTGTTCCATATTTACCTTGGGTAGGCCAGGAGTCCTAACTAATGCCAGCTCCCACTTTTGAGTTTCACAGGCATGAAATACAACAGCAAGGCACATGTCTACAAAGCCTCTCTTCATTAGGCCATGACAGTGCTGTTTAGGAATTTTCCACGGTTCCATTTCAACTAATAACAAACACCCTCTCACCACTCTTTTAATTAGTAAGAGACAGAGAGTAAAACCAGCTGAAAGATCTCAATGAAGGATTTGTGAAACCTGATAACATTTTCAATTATCATAACTCTTAGCTGAATCTGAAATCAGGTCTGAAGATTCTGCAACTGTCAGCAATTGGATCTAATCAACAAAAAGAAAGGAATGCAAAAATGACTTTCTATCTTCTGAATTCATAACTGTGAACCACAGGCTGTTATTCCTTTTTTGCCTATTTTTCCAAACCCATAATATCTCTGCAGTCGCATTTGTGTATGGATGCAAGCAGTTAAGAATAAGGGGATACGGGTTAATCTGAATAGTAGCTTATTTGTTAACTAAATTTAACACTTGCTAAAGAATGTCTTGTTTAAAATAAATAAATTATATTTGCATTCATTAAAGAAGCCTGAGGATATTTCTTTTACTCCAGATTGTCTCTCTTTTATAGGACTTAGTGAATATTTTGATGGGGGTCTAGGCCTGAAACGTCAGCCTTCCTGCTCCTATGATGCTGCTTGGCCTGCTGTGTTCATCCAGCTGTACACCTTGTTATCTCAGATTCTCCAGCATCTGCAGTTCCTAATATCTCTGTACACTTTTGGTGTTGTTCGTGGAGTTGTGGGACTTGATACAACATCCACGCTCTCCTCCTGCAGAATCATAACAATGTAGATATCCAGTTGCCCGTGCATCTAAGTATCTAATTCCCTGGATATCTGACTATCTGTCTGTCCAGGCACTGGACCTTAGTAGGTATTGACGTGAAAGGTCTGAGAAAGCATACCAAGTGTTTGTTGAGAAGAATGAATATGAGTGTAAGCATGATTGGGTATTGACCTACATATTGAACAAGGTTTTTTTTAAATTCACACACAGGATGAGGGCATCGCTGGCTAGGCAGCATTTATTGCCCATTCCTAATTGCCGAGACAGCAGTCAAAAGTCAACCGCATTTCTGTGGGTCTGGAGTCACACATAGGCCAGACCAGGTAAGGATGGCAGTTTCCTTCCCTAAAGGACGTTAGTGAACCAGAAAGGATTTTCCTGACAATCAGCAACAGTTTCATAGTTATCATTAGTAGTCCTAATTTCAGACATTTATTGAATACAAATTCCATTATTTGCCATGGCAGGATTCAAACCCAGGTCCTCAGAACATTACCAAGGTCTCTGGATTAATAGTCGAGCAGTAATACCATTAGGCCATTGCCTCTCAACAGGATCATTCATTTCCCTGTTGTTAAGCAGAATTCCCTGAACTATAATTTCCTTATCTATGAGCAGTGTTATGTAAAAAGAACAAGGGAGTAGCAGCAAAGGTCCAATGGAGCAGCATCAAGGCACCGTTAATATTTGAAAACACTTTCTAAAGACAGCAATGGATAGCTAACTGAAATAGCTCTATAAAATAGTCAAGAAGGTAGTGTAGAGATGTTTCAGACTGAGACCAAGTCATATCCTGATTGGAAGGCAAGGACCTGAAAGCTAATTTATTGGGCTATTGGAGGGTGTAGATCAGCAGAGGGTTTGTGTCCACATATTCTGAAAGTGCACACAGTAGTGATTGAAGATCAGTGCTCAGATGTTGCTGGCACGGATGAGAAGTTTCACCAGAGTGGGCTAAACTAGGTGTTTAAATGTAACAAGTACTGGAGCCAATGGAACACAAAAAAAGGTCAAACCAAAAAAGGTATATGATGCAGGCCAGGTAAATACCTTCAGTGAGGAAAGGGTAAATATAATCGCTTGAGAAGAATGGCAGACAACTTAAAAGCAAACCTGAAAATCATTTGCTATCCTGTGAATAATAGGTGGGCGGTAAGAGGTGGACTGGATCCTATTAGGGACAAAGCACAGAGAAATGTTAAAATACTCAATGAACACTTTCTAACATTGTTTACTGAGGAGGAATTTGACAAAATATCAGCAGAATTAGAGATAGCAGGAGCGACATGGTGTAAAAATTGAAAGGGAGGAAGTAGTTGAAAGACTGGCTATCCCAACCATAGGTATATCACTTGGTCCAATATCATATCCCAGTTGCTGGGAGAACTTCTGGATATAGAGAAAGGACTTGTCTTAGTCTTCCTAACTTCCCTCGATACAGGAGAGGTACCAAAAGATCAGCCAATTCTAAAGTGATGTAATTTTTTTAAAAGGAAAGATGTCCTAGCAACTGCAAGCCTGTTAGTTCAACAGCAGTGTTGCATAAAGTTTTGGAATTCATAATGAGGGTTAGAAAAAGTCAACAGGCATTTGGAGAGGCTAAAGTTAATTAAGGAAAATCAGCAGGATTTGTAAAAGGCCAATTGTATTTGACTACTCTGATTCAATTTCCTACTGAGGTCAATGAGATGACTGATGAAGAGAATGCAGTGAATGTTGTCTTTCAGGCTTTGAGGAAAGTGTTTGACAACGTACCACACAGAAGACCAGTTAACTGGATTGAGGCTCATGGAAGAGAAGCGTCAGTGTCAAATTTGATAAAAATTAGCTCAAGGGAAGGAGTCATGTTAGCTGTTTGTTTTCAAGACAATAGTACAGTAGACAGTGATATTCTCCAAGGCGCAGTACTGGGACCACAATGTTTTTGTTATATATATATAGGGACTTGGGTATTGGAATACAGAGTCAAATTTCAAAACTTGCTGTTCATATTATACAACTTGGAGGATGTTTGGATGCACACAGTATAAATGATGTAAATCATCTGCATTAGGATATGAATAGACAAGCAGTATGAGCAGACAAGAGGCAGATAGAGTTTAACACTGAAGTGGGAAATGATTCACTTTGGCAGAGGGACAGGAAGGAGCAACATAGATGGAATGGCCCAGTTCTAAAGAATTTGCAGTGTCAGGTGACCTGGGTGATCACGTGCATCGATCATTGAAGATAACAGGACACATTGACAGTGTGATTAACTAATCCTATGGGAACCTGAGGTTTGTTAAGACAGATATTGTTACAAAAGCAGATAAGTTAGGCTGAAAGATCTGGTTTGACCACAAATAGAATATTGTGTCCAATTCTCGTCTCGGTATGTTAGGAAGGATGCGAGGAACCTTGAAAAGGGTGCAAAGGAGATTTACCAGAATGTTCCCAGGGTGAGGAATTTTAGTGACAAGGCTCAGTGGGAGAATCTGGGACTGTGGAGTGTAAGTAATTTGATAGAGGTGAAATGACAAAATTACAAAGTAGTAGACAAAGTAGAATTATTCCTATTATTTGATAGTGTAAGGGCTCGGGAACATAGATTTAGGGGTTCAGAGGGGAATGTGTGGAAAACATTTTAACACAGCTAGTGGTATTGATGTAGAACACATTGCTCACAACGTAGGTGGATGTGGAGATGATAACCATTTCAAAAGGAAATAGAAGGGGGCATGAGGAACACAAACTTGCAGGGTCATGGAGATAGAGCAGAAGAATGGACTATTCTACAGAGAGCAGGCATAGACTTGATACGCTATTTAGCGTATCTCTAACAACCCTATTGCAGGAAATCATTGCGTGTGACTCTTGAGTATCTGTGTTGCTCTGACGTGATGTGTTTGGACCCGGGGGAAGACTATAGCCACTGCCAGCGATGTCTCAACCAAGGCACTGATAGCTCCAAAGTTCAGAAATGCCTTGCTCAAGTTCCTCCTCCAGCTCAGGAAAGGCAAGTGGTGTCTCGTCCCATGGATGACAGCAGAAGACACTCTCACCAAACTACAGCAGCCTGGCTGGAGTTGGTAGCTCAGGCCAGTGCCAGTAGGGGCCCACAGGAAAACTTGGCTCCAGTGTCATCAAAGGGTGAATGATCTGCCACAGTTCAGCAGGGTGAGTGTCATTGTCCACTCATTGCCGAGTCACACTGACTGTGGAGTACAACATTTGTGACAGCTGTGGATGGCACACAGGAGGTGTGGTTGGCCTACACTACCAACACAATCCATGTGTGTTTAACATGTGAGATATTCTTACGCCCTGAGCAACATTCAAGCACCAGGATTGAGGCAACAATGGCATTGTGGTATGATTGGAATAGTAATGTTTTGGGGACCAACTTTGAATCCAAAAAGTGAAATATGAATTAAATGAAAAAAAATCTGGAATTTTCAGGGAAAACACAATTAGAAATCCTTTAAGGAAGGAAATCTGCCATCCTTATGTGGTCTGGCATGTGACTCCAGTCCCACAGCAATGTTCATAGAATAGAAGAATCATAGAATCCTTACAGTGTGGAAACAGGCCCTTTGGCCCAACAAGTCCACACCGGACCTCAGAGCATCCCACCCAGATGCATCCCCCTAAGACCCACCTAATATACGCCCTCTACCTCCCTGAACACTACGGGCAATTTAGCATGGCCAATCCACCTAACCTGCACATCTTTGGACTGTGGGAGGAAACCGGAGTACCTGGAGGAAACCCACACAGACACGGGGAGAATATGCAAACTCCACACATTCACCCGAGGCTGGAATTGAACATTGAATGTTGTTGACTCTGCCCTCTGAAATGGCCCTTGAACCAATAAAAGTGTAACAATTTTTGCAAAGTTATACTATCCTCCCTTGGTTGATGAATCAGTACTCTTCCATATTGAACAACACTCTGAAGAAAAATCAAGGGTAGCAAGGGTGCAAAATGTATTTTGAGTGGGGAATTTCAATATCCACCACCTAGAGCAGCTCGGCCGCAGCACTACTGACCGATGCTGGTCGGGTCCTAAAGGACATTGCTGCTAGAGTACTTCCCTCATCGCCCGCTAAAGACGCAACAAAAGGGAAAATCATATTTGACCTCAACATCGCCAATTTACCAGCTGCAGTTGCATCTGTCCATGGCAAAATCAGTAAAAGTGACCACTGCACAGTCCTTGTGGAAATGAAGTCTTGCTTTCTCATCGAGAATATGGAACATAGAGAATGCTGGGCCATTTGAAACCTTAAGATTGGCGTCCTTTTGTTAATTGGGATAATCAAGGGATATGGAATGATGCACAGTAATGGGAGTTAAGGCGCACATTATCTATTTGGGGATCCCAGGAGGATAAAATGACTTCATCTGATTCCTGAGTTTTTTATATGCAATATTTCCTGGTTGTTCTGATGAGTACCTATTGTTTTCGTCTCTTTGTGTAATGTGCGTTCATGGTTCAGATTAGCTGGGGGCAGTACATAGCAGCATGGATCATGAAGGCAGAAACCAGTGGACATCTCCAGGAGGTGAATAACACTGGGCAAAAATACTGAACAAGATGGCAGAGTAGGGCTCCTGAGCCAGAGCTTGTCTGCTCCAGCTGTTTTTGTTTTCCTTATTTTCTTTTATTCCCCTCTTTTCTTGTTTATTTTCGCTCTACATCTTTGCTTATCTCTTGTCCTGAGCTCGGACGGCATTGGTGGCAGGAAGGGCCCAGTGCAGGGACATCAAGTTGGCCCAGAGCAGACCTCAAGTGGTCTGAACGTGAAGCAGAGTGAGCTCAGTGTGGAGGAGGGTGAGCCATTACATACTTTTCCGGCACGAGCACAGGACCCAGTATCGGAATGAGCGGCTGATACATTGGAGGCGGCAGCATCAGCAAGGTAGGGCCAGTGGCGAAAGATGGCGCCTGAGGATCAGCGACTTAGGTGTTGGTTGGGTCCAGTGGGGCAGTGGAGGAGGGATGGCGGCATAGGCGTAGTTTATAGTGATGAGCTGGCTCAGGACTGATGGCTTCACTTTAAGCTACATCTTTCTTTTCTTTTGCCTTTTCTAAACATTATTCAAATGGCACCAAATGAAAGCTTTTAACTGTATTTTACTGTATTCTTACTGTAAAATACATGTGACAATAAAATCATACAAATCAAATCATTCAGATTCAAGATGGAGAAGGTAGAGTTTAATGGGCATAGTAATATTTCACGCTGAATACAGCATTGCACGCAGGAAGGAACTGATTTTTAACAGGTTCAGCACTATATTTACTAAATTGGTTCTCAAATACCAAATTTGATGCAAGAAACAGTTGCTTTGGCAGACAGTCCATCAGGTGCACAGTATGAAACATACTGGTATTAGTCAGGGACAGGCACAACAATGATTCATTACATTCTCTGTCCCTATGAACAGCATCAGGCAACAGGGGAGGTGATTATACACATTCCCTCAGGCATGGACAGTTTGATCCAGAAGGCAGTCATGTCCCTTGGGTTTCTGATTTACTCAGGTATCAGGAACAGGAGGACGTGACTGTAAAAGACACAGCTATGTACATCCAGAAGGTAGCAATGGGGAAGCATGAGCCTTCAATTGTTCAACGTTCTTGCGGTGTCTGCAGACGAGAGCAGGGCTACAGGGAGCATAAGCAAACTGCACCGCGGTCGTTATGGTCAGGCAAACTATTCCATTTAGGGCAAGGTGTCAAAAGGAACAGTCTCATTAGGGGATAGACAGTGTATCCTGTAGGTGAGCAAGTTGCATTGCCTACCTGATGCAAGGGTTAAAGACGTCTTCGGGTGCAGGAGAGGAACTTTAAATGAGAGGTGAAGATTCTAGTCGTCATGGCCCAGATGGATATCAATGGCATAAGGAGAACTAAGAAAGATGTTTTGCGAGCGGCTAGGAGCTGAATTAAAAAGCAGAAGCACAAAAGTGAATCTCTAGATTACTGTCTCAGCCACAATGAGAAATGGCATAGGATAAATAGGATCAGAGAACAGAATGAGAAGCTCAAGGACTGGACGGGAGGATGGATTTCAATTATAGGGAATCAGTGCCAGTGCTGAGGAAAAGATGGACATTTAGATCAGGACAGCCTTCACTTGAAACTCACTGGAACTAGAGTCTTGGAGAATCAAAAGGCTCTAGAGAGAGCTTTAAAGTGAATACTTTGAGGTCAGGATTCATGTGAAAGGAGGTTTGCAAAGTTAAAGACCTAGAACAAGGTAATAATGCAGGGTAATGAAATTGGTTATTTTAACCAGACTGTGCCAGAAAATATACAAGAGTAAAGGTAGAGAGATTAAAATTGGAGAATTCTAAATTCTGCTTAAGAAAAACAAGTAGAGTAAAACACAAGAGAGGAGGAGAAATTGTTTCAGGAAATGCTGCAGGAAAAGGAGTTTGAATTAAAACAGAACTGAGGATCAGGAACCCTATTCCATCACTGGAATACACCACTTGCACAGACTTAAAGCCACAGGTAACTCAGTTTGCTCATTTAATTCCTACATTTGAGAAGGCAGCGGTGGATGCTTTCTTTATCTCTCTCTTGAGCAGGTGGTATGCCAGTTAGAGTGGCCAGTCTGACATTGGTATTTAGTACTGCAGAGGCGAGGTGAAAAAGCAAACGAGAAGCAAAGAGGAATTATCAGAAAAGATTGGAAGCCAACATAAAGCTTGTCCCAAAGTGTTCTATAGGTATTTAAATATTTTAAAATTGGTTAAAAGAAGAGTTGAATCAATTCGGGACCAGAAAGGGGATTTACATACCGATGCAGTACACCACTGAGGTTTTACATGAATACTTTGCATCTGTCTTTACCAAAGAGGAAGTTGCTGCCCAGGACACGGTGACTGAGGAGGCGGCTCTGTCACAAGACACCAGAACTTGATGAGATGCAAACAAGGATATTGAAAGAAGTGTAGATTGTACAGGCATTGGCCACAATCTCTCATTCTTCCCTAGACTGGGAAGAGGTGCCGGAAGACTGAAGAATTACAGATACTTTGCTCTTGTTCAAAACGTTTTGAAAGCATCACCTCAGCAATTACAGACCAGTTCAACTCCAGTGGTGGGGGAACTTCTAGAAAGAATTATTCAGGATACAATTTGTAGTCACATGGAAAAAAAGTTGGGTTAATTGGTAACAGGCAGCATGGATTTCTAAAGGAGTTGTGTTTAACTAACTTAGAGTCTTTTGAAGAGGCTACAGAAAGCCTCAATGAGGATAACACTGTTGATGTGATATGCATTGACTTAAAAAAAGCATTTGATTCAGAGCCACACAACAGACTTGTGAGGAAAGTGAGGATAGGTTATCGTATAAAATGGAGAGTGGTAACATGGATCCAAAATTGGTTGAGTGATAGGAAGCAGATAGTAATAGTCAATGGCTAGATGGAGGAAGGTTTGTCATGGAGTTCCCCAAGGTTAAGTACTGGAAGCCTTGTTTTTCCTGATAGACATTAATGTTCTGGTTCTTAGCTTGCAGCAGTCAATTTCAATGTTTGCTGATGATACAAAATTTGTTTACAATTATAAGGAAAGATTGAGAATTTGGGACTGTTTACCTTGGTGAAAAAATGGCAGAGGGTTTTAAAATAAAAACATAGCAAGTAGTGAGTAGGGTACACAACACACTGCCTGGAAACGTGGTGGAGGTAGGTTCGATTAAGGCATTCAAGGTAACATTGGATGATTAAGTAGAAACAATGTACACAGTAGAAGGACAAGACCGGAGAATGTCAAAATGCTCAGAGATCCAGCGCCTGTCTGTAATACCAGCAGAGAGGTTACTATATATAATATCAGTAGACAGCGCATTATCTAAGATCACGGCAGAAATAAACTACCTATTTTGCCTGCAGATAGAACATTGCATAATACCATGAAAGAGAGATTTGTATATAATATGCCAGTAGAGAGGGGACTATATATAATACCAGTGCAGAGATCACTGTCACCAGTAGATACTGGCTATAATTGCTGAGGAAGACCTATTTATAATTCCAGCAAAGAATGCCATGCCTACAACAGCAGGAGAAAGAGCATTGTTTATGATATCAGCAGAGATGACATTGTATAAATCCAGCGCAAAGAGCCATATCTACATGACTAGGCAGAGAGTGTCCAATCTGTAAAACCAGGAGAAATAGCTCCGTCTGTAGTATAGGCAGAGACAGCCCTGTACATAATAACAGCAGAGGAGACTCTGTGTATAATATGGTTAAGATCACCCTGTTCATAACATCAATAGAAAGAGATCTATTCAGAACACTACCAGGGAGTGTACTTTCTATAATACCAGACACAGCAATTTGTGTAACACTTGCAGAATGCTATCCATTACGCCAGCAGAGAAGCCTGTTCATAATAACAGCAGAGAGAGTACTATTTCTAATATCAGAGGGTGGTCTGTCCATAGAGCCAGCAGAGAGAGCACTACTTATAATGGCAGCAGAAATAGCACTGCCTTTAATACGAGCAGATAGGAGCCTATATGAAGCAGCAAAGAGAGCCCTGCCAATAATTCCACAATGAGGGCACTATCTTTAATATCAAGAAAGTGTAGCCTGACTATGATTGCACCAAAGAGAGTGCTGTATGAGGTTACTGACTTGCTCACTGAGCCAGTACGCTTTGTTGTTAACGTTTCATCACCCTGCTAGGTAACATCATTAGTGCACCTCTGGTCAAGCATTGGTGTTCTGTCCCACTTGTTATTTATATGCCTCAGTTTGCTGGATAGTTAGCATCATTTCTGGGTTTGTTTTTCAATGGTTTGTATATCGGGTCCAGTCCAATGTGTTTGTTGATTGAGTTCCGTTTGGAATGCCAGGCCTCCAGGAATTCCCTAACATGTCTCTGTTTGGCTTGTGCTGTTATGGGTGTGTTGTCCCAGTCGAATTCGTCTCCTTCCTTGTCCATGTATATTGAGACCGGTGAGAATTGGTCACGTCTCTTGGTGGCTAGCTGGTGCTCGTGTATCCTTGTTATCAGTTTTCTTCCAGTTTGAGCCATCTGATATTTTTCACAGTCTTTACGTGGTATTTTGTATATTATGGTCATTTTACTAGTTGTGGGTATGGGATCCTTTACATTTGTCAGTAGCTGTCACAGGGTGGTTAATGGTTTGTTGGCTACCCTGATGCCTAGGGATCTGAGTAGTCTTGTAGTCATCACTGATGTACGGTAGAGTGACTAATGTATCTG
Source organism: Rhincodon typus (assembly GCF_021869965.1). Lineage (NCBI taxonomy): Eukaryota > Metazoa > Chordata > Chondrichthyes > Orectolobiformes > Rhincodontidae > Rhincodon > Rhincodon typus. The sequence goes on from NC_063345.1 coordinate 69,238,384, forward strand.
GCCGTGTTGTGTTTTCTTGTTGTGGTCTATCGTGGAGATAACGGCGGATTGTGCTTTTTGGGTAACCTCCACAACAGACCACAACAAGAACACACAACACGGCCAGACACACTAGTCACCATACTGTATATCAGAGACGACCACAAGTGTATTCAGACCCCTCGGCATCACGATTGCCCACAAACTATCAACCACCCTGTGACAGCTACTGACGAACATAAAGGATCCCATACCCACAACAATAAAACTAACGTAATATACAAATAAGGTAGTAAGAACGGCAGATGCTGGAGTCAGAGATAACACAGTATGGAGCTGGAGGAACACAGTGGGCCAGGCAGCATCAGAGGAGCAGGAAAGTTGGCATTTCAGGTGTAAGGACTATGAAAAACATTACATAGACCAAACTGGAAGAAAACTGACAATAAGGATACACAAAAACCAGCTAGCCACCAAGAGACACGACCAATTCTCACTGGTCTCAATATACATAGACAAAGAAGGACACAAATTCGACTGGGACAACACATCCATAACAGCACAAGCCAAACAGAGACATGTTAGGGAATTCCTGGAGGCCTGGCATTCCAACCGGAACTCAATCAACAAACACATTTGACTGGACCTGATATACGAACCACTGAGAAACAAAACCGGAAGTAATGCCAACCACCCCAGCAAACGGAGGCATATAAATAACAAGCAGGACAGAACACCAACACTTGACTGGAGGTGCACTGACGTCTTACCTAGCAGGGTGACGAAACATTTGCAACCAAACATGCCGGCTCGGCAAGCAAGTCTACAACCTCATCCATAACCTGAGCTACAAATCTTCTCAAAAACTTTAGAGCCCTGTAGCTAATACCAACAGAAATACTAGTCTATAATACAGATACAAATAAAATCCTGATGAGACCACCAGCAGAGACAGCATGATTTTGGGGGAGGCAATGGCCTAATAGTATTATCGCTTGACAATTAATCCAGAGATGCAGATAATTTCTGGGATACCAGTTTGAATCCCACCATAGCAGAAGGTGAAATTTGAATTCAATAAGAATCAGGAATCAAAATCCCATGAAAAAATTGCCAATTGTTGGGAAACTCAATATCTAAAATACTAGCAGAGATCCCAATTATTTACAACATCAGCAATAGAGAGGCCTTTCTATAACAGGTTTAATTTATTACTCTCACCTCCTCACCCAGCACCTGAGGGTAACTGGAAAAGGGAGCTTGACTCTTGGCAATCTTTATCAATCATACTAAAATTTTAAACAAGCCCCTAGTCACCTGTAGCTATATCTCCAGCAATCCCATCAGCTGCGACCAGCATTATTCAGCCTCCCTCAGATGTCAGCTAAAGGCAAGTTTTCCTCAGTTATCATATTTTCAGCTCCGTTGGTTTAATTCCATTCTTCATTTAAATGAATACTAGAATGGACAGAAATTCAATCATTTCAACTTTCTTACAATTTCAGTTGAACTGGTAAGATATACTATTTATTATTTACGAACCAATAGGCTGTGCCTTGCTGTCTATATGTAATTACAGAAGTAAACCAAGAATTCTGGCATGGGTAATAAATTCATGGACTGCAGAGAGTCTATTCTGAATCCATCAAAATTCTCTTTAAATTTATCCATCTTTTTCTGTCTGGTCTATATTTTTAAAGCTGTTTAAACTCTAGACAACCACAGCCACTGCCTATTACTGCCATCCACTCTCCATCTGTCTTCTCGATTTGCCAACATGTCCCTTGTTAAAACCACACCCATCCTGAGATTTCAGCATGGGTGATCAAAGTGAGGTAGGAGTCTGATGAAGCAAACTAGTCTGCCCTGGTGGGTAATGCATGCAATTTGTTAATTTAGTTAGTGACATGAGTGATTTGGTGGAGGTTTATTGAATTAAAAGTGAAGCAAACCAAATACATTGAGAGAGTGGCTATACAGTATGGTGATTCTCAGATGAAATCTGTAAGAAACAGGTCCAATAATAAGTTAAGGAGTGGTATAGAGTGATCTGATAATCAGTCAGACTGGGGTATGAAGACAGTGTATTATCACTTCTATTGGGTTACAAGGATTCTGTTTGTCGGTCACAGGGGCTTATACTAGACTCAGATCCCAAATAGGGGAGTCTGGGACGTTGACTGGAAAGTATCCTTTAGTGAGGTTGATTCTGTCAGAGTGTTAATTGACTTGTGACCTCACAACTGGAACCTTGGAGAAGTGGTCAGTGCCTTGGAGAAAATAAATCTGTCTTAACTTCAAGTCAGGGATGTGATGGAAGCTCATGAAGGTATTATATTTTTGCTCTAAGCATAGCTATTGAGCAATGCTGCTTTCTCAATGTCACAGAGATGGCAGATCACATGGACCTAAAGCCTGAAAATGCAAGGCTCTGGAAGGACATCCCTTTTTATCACCACTTCTATACAATGACGTACAATGCAGATTGTTCTCTCACATCAGCCTAGACCCCGTCGAAACTGCATGGTGGTAATAGTGACTGTGCACATGGAACAAAGGAGCTACTGAAGTGAAGTCCAGAAACAGTGTAGTGCTTTAGGTGATGGAGAAGATAAGCCCAGTGATTGACCCCACAAGTGAATAAAAGCTCAGTGGTGACAGGAGGCACTGAGCAAGGCCCAGATAGGCACCGAATTGTGAACAAAGAAAGCCTACACAACAATAGCCCAGGAGAAATACCATAGTAGAGGACAGCAAACAAGAGGAAGATTAGTCAGCTACACTGAGGAAAAGATTACAGTGAATCAAAGGTATTTACATGGATAGGGAAGGAACGAGGACTCAGCAAACACACCAGAGGCAAGCATATGAATCAGCAGGTTCAGTCCACACCATGAAGGAAGCTGGATGACAGGAACTCAGCCATGCCAGCATTGGAGAGGGCAGCCCTTCAGCTGCTCTCTGAGAAAGCTGACGACACTGTTGTGAAAGTTACTTTGGGGTGGTGGGATCATATGGCCCTTATTGTTGTCGAGGAACATCTAGTTGATGTACTGAACATGTCTGATTCCAAACAGGAACTGGCTAAATAAATCACAATTTCCTTTTTAAATTTTTAAGCAAAGTGATCTTTTACCAGAACATAAGCTCACAATGTTGCAGTCTTTGTTTCAATAATACAATAAAAAGTTTTTCAACAATAGAAATGATGACAAAAAGGAAAAGCAGTCTATTCCCTTTTAACACAGTATCAAAGATTTTTCAACATAATGGAAAAAAAATCACAGGGAATCAGTGCACTCTGGTACAACTTACAGTCATAGAGGTTTATTGCACGGAAACAGGCCCTTTGGCCTAACTTGTCCATGTGCCACCCCGTTTTCACAATTAAACTAGTCCCATTTGGCTCCATTTGGTTATATCCCTCCATACCTATACTATCCATACACCTGTCCAAATGTTTCTTACATGGCGAAATTGTATTCACCTCCACCTCTACCTTTGGCAGCTGTTCCGGACACTCACCACTCCGTGTGTGAAAAATTGCCCCTCTGGACCCTTTCGTATCTCTCCCTTCTCATCTTACAGCCAGAGAGTCATAGAGATATACAGCATGGAAACAGACTCTTTGGTCCAACTCATCCATGCTGACCAAATATCCCAAATAAATCTGGTCCCATTTGGCACATATCCCTCTAAACCCTTCTTATTCATATACCCATTTAGACGTCTTTTAAATGTTGTAATTGCACCAAGCTCCATCACTTTCTCTGGCAGCTCATTCCATACACACACCACCCTCTGCATGAAAAGTTGCCCTTTAGCTCCCCTTTAAATCTTTCCCCTCTCACCTTAAACCTATTCACGCCAGTTTTAGACTCCCCCACAATGGGGAAAAAGACCTTTTCTATTTACCCTATTCTTGGCCCGCACGATTTATAAACCTCTATAAGGTCACCCCTCAGCCTCCAATGCTTCAGGGAAAATAACCCCAGTCTATTCAGTCTCTCCCAATAGCTCAAACCGTCCAACCCTGGCAACATCCTCATAAATCTTTTCCGAACCCTTTCAAGTTTCACAACATCCTTCCTATAGCAAGGGTGACCAGAATTGTACGCAGTATTCCAATAGTGGCCTAACCAATGTCCTGTACAGATACAACATGACCTCCCAACTCCTATACTCAATGCAATTACCAATAAAGGCAAGCATACCAAATGTCACCTTCACTATCCTATCTACCTGCGACTCCACTTTCAAGAAACTATGAATCTGCACTCCAAGGTCTCTTTGTTCAGAAACACTCCCTCGGACCTTACCATTAAGTGTGTAAGTCGTGCCCTGATTTGCCTTTCCAAAATGCAGCACCTCACATTTATTTAAATTAAACTCCATCTGCCACTCATTGGCCCATTGGCCCATCTGATCAAGATCCTGTTATACTCTGAGGTAACCTTCTTCACTGTCCACTACACCTCTAATTGATAACTACAACTACAATCTTAAACCTATGCTGTCTAGTTTTGGACTCCCCTCCCATGGGGAAAAGCAGTTGACTATCTACCTAATCTATGCTTCTCATAATTTTGTAGACCTCAATAAGGTCACTCTTAAGTCACCTACTCTCCAAAGTCCCAGCCTATCCAGTCCAAACTTATACCCCAGCCTTCCAGTCCAGGTAGCATCCTGGTAATTCTTTTCTGCATTCTTTCTAGCTTAATAATATCCTTTCTACAGTAGGGAAACTTACCAACATTATTACGACTCGGAGAACATCTAGTGCTAGATCTTGAACAGGACCAATCCAGCTCATTTCCAAGACACGGAACTTTTAAAGTATTTTGATGGCCTTGCAGAAATTAAAATTTCAACTTACGTAATGGAACTGCTGATAACTTGTCCTTAATACTGACTTTCATGCTCCTGACTTAGATTCCTTCCAGAGTTATACAATCCCTCCCACAGCTCCAATTCCTTTTTCCCTTTCTTTTCTTCAAAAATGTAAGTTCACTTCTTTTCCCAATACTCCAGCCTGAAAATACTAATAAACTTATTATTCTAAGGTAATTTAATTCTTATAAAATCCTTTTTTTCAGAACACTGCTTAATACATTACTTCATCAAAAGCCTTTCAGCATTTTGGATGTTGATATATGCCTCTCTCATAGAGTCATAGAGAGATATACAGCACACAAAATTCGGCTCAAGTCACACCTATCTACTCTAATCCCATTTTCCAGCATTTGGCCTATAGTCTTGTATGCCTTCACATCATAAGTATGCATCTAAATAATTCTTAAATATGTAAAGGTTTCTGTCTCTACCACCATTACAAGCAGTGAGTTCCAGATTCCCACACACGCTGGGTGATTTTTCTTCCTCACTTCCCATCTAAACCATCTGCCCCTTACTTTAAATCTATGTTCCCTGCTCATTTATCTCTTTTGAACAATTCCCAACACATACTGAATTAATTTACAAAGTTCTCCCCCTAAGACCTCTGGATAATTCTCCAGGAACTCTGGGTAACTTCCTCTTTCAGAATTATAGGTAATGTAACTTTTTTATAGAATAAAACTGGTTATTAACTCCAAACTCACAGATAAACCCGTATGTTTAACTTTAAATTTCAAAAAAACACAAAACTCAGAGGAAGCAATATTAAAACTGCATACATATTACATAAATCTCACAGTTTCATTCACAGTTAAATTTTCATGGTCAAATGTCAATGATTAAAATGGGTACAGTAAAAGAACTTGTGGAAAATGCAAAGACAAGGGTTTATTATAGCTTTAATCTAAGTATGCACAACAGGGACTGTGTCATAGTGATGTTAAATCACATGGAACTTGGGCCTGAGTGTTTCTTACTATGTTTCATACACAGTCGTATTCAATGAAGCTTGTTCATGCTCACTCAGTGTAGAACACATTTTACTTGGGCAGATAGGTTCCTGCCATATATGGTCACAGGATCTGTGCACGCTAGTAAGTCTGCTATCAGTGGTTTTCGTGCCATCCAGGATAAAATACTTGTGGTTTCCGTGCAAACTTGCTGATGCATTATAATGTCAATGTGCAAATGCAAGGAATAAGAGATCCATTATTCTGCAGTTTATTTGGCTGTCATAGGTTACACAATTGACTTCTAATGATCCAGTTACATATCTTTCAGGATTCTGACCAGTGAGGTGTTTGTTCACATATTGACTTTGGCTTTGACTGAGTGTTTGCCACTTTTTTCAGGCATGTAATGCTAATAGGAGCAAAGGTATCCATCTATTTGACTCGATCTACACAATGTATCACAGTCACAATATAGAAGACCTGTTAATCTTCTCTGAACTTCTCTGCCCAGAGGAAATTCTACTCTTGCCACTCTTACTGCTTCCTTCAGTTGGTGTTCAGCATGGAGGAGACTGATTCATCAACTGAGAGTAGTGGGGTGGATGGTAATCAGCAGAAGGTTTCATTGTCCATGTTCAACCTGATGCAATGAGAGCCCATTAGGTCCAGAATCAAAGTTGAAGACTACCAGAACAACTCAGTCCTGACTGCATACCACTGTGCCGCCATCTCTGCTGGGTCTGTCTGGTGCTAGTGGTGTCTAGGGTATTGTAAAGTACAATTGATTTGTTGTAAGATATGACTGGTGTGTGACACAGCTCACAGGGTCAAGCCTACCATTGTTCTTTCTAGTTTTGTTACTTTTTTTGATGCATTTATCACTTTGACACAACTGAATGGTTTGCTAGGCCATTTCAGAAAGCAGTTCAGAATCATCCACATTGTTGTAGGTCTGGAGTCACATTTAGGACATGAGTGAATCAGATGATTTCATAGCTATCTTTAAACATTTAATTCCAGATTTAAAAATGTTCAATTCTCACTGTCTGCCATGATGGGATTCAAACCCAGGACCCCAGACCAAGACATGGGCTGAGGATTACTGTTCCCGTGTAATAACTACAATGCTAGTGTCTCTCCATGTCATATTATTTATAATAAATTCTAACATTTTCCCTACATACTAATAGTCATGTAGTTCTCCATTCTCCCTCTCCTTCCCTTCTTAAATAATAAGATTACATTTCTGCTTTCCAATTGGCAGGGACCTTTCCAGATTCTATAGAATTTTGAAATATACCCAACAATGCATGAGTTATGCTTATAGCCATGGCTTTCAACACTCTGGGATGAAGCTTTGATCTGATTTATTGTAGTCAAAAGTACCTAAGTACAGTGAAAAGCCTTGTTTTGCGAGCAGTACAGGCAGATCATAGCAAACAAGGACATGTAGACAGAGCGAGGCATACAGGTTACAACTGCATTTAAGGTATGCAAAGCAAGATCAACATAGCAAGATCAACATCATTTGAAGCTCCACAGTGCATTCAGCAGTCTAATAAAGGCAGGAAGGAAGCTGTTCTTGAATCTGTTAGTGCATGTGTTCAAGCTTCTGTATCTTCTGCCACATGGAAGAGGTTGTAGGAGAACATTAGCCGGGTGGGAGGGCTCTTTGATGATGTTGGCAGCCTTTACGCAGCAATGAGAGGTGAAAATAGTCATAGAGTAATACAACATGGAAACAGGCCCTTCGGCACAAACTGGTCCATGCTGACCACAGTGCCCATTCAGCTAGTTCCAATTGCCCACATTTGGTTCATATCCCTCTAAACCATTCCCATCCATTTACCTATCCAAATGTTTTTTAAATGTTGCTATTGTACCTGCCTCAACAACTTTCTCTGGCAGCCCATTTCACACACGTAACACTCTCTGCATGAGGAAGTTGCCCTCAGGTCCTTCTTAAATCTTTAACCTCTCACCTGAAACCTATGCCCTCTAGTTTTCAATTCCCCTTCCCTAGGGAAAAAAAAACTATATACATTCATCCTATTTATGCCCCTCATGATTTTATACATCTCAATAAGGTCACTCCTCATTCTCCTACATTCCAAGGAATAAAGTCCTATCCTGGCCAACCTCTCCCTATAACTCAGGCCTACAGTACTGGCAACATCCTCATAAATCTCATTTGCACATTTTCCAGTTTAACTCTGTCTTCCTATAGCAGGGTGACCAAAACTGTACACAATACTCATGGGATGGCAAGGTGGCTCACAGTGCCAGGGACCCAGGTTCGATTCCACCCTCGGGCAATTGTCTGTGTGGAGTTTGCACATTCTCCCCGTGTCTGCGTGGGTTTCCTCCAGGTGCTCCGATTTCCTCCCACAGTTCAAATATGTGCAGGCTAGGTGGATTGGCCATCCGAAATTGCCTGTAGTGTTCAGGGATGTGTACCTTAGGTGGGTTATAGGGGGATGGGTCAGGGTGGGATGCTCCTCGGGTTGGTGTGGACTTGTTGGGCTGAAGGGCCTGTTTCCATACTGTAGGGATTCTATTAAGTGCAACCTCACCAGTGACTTATACAACTGTAACATAAAATTCCAACTTATACTCAATGCCACGATGGATGAAGGCCAGCATGTTGAATGCTGTCTTCACCACCCTATCTGCCTGTGACACCACTTTCAATGAACTATATACTTGTACTCCTAGGTTCGTCTGTTCCACAACACTCCTCAGGACCTTACCATTTACTGTATAAGTCCTTCACATCCAGATCATTTATATAAATAACTAATAACAATGGTTCCAGCACCAGCCCCTGCGTGGCACACAATGAATCACAGGCCTCCAGTCCAAGAAACAACCTTCAACCATCACCCTCTACTTCCTACCATCAAGCCAATTTTGAATCTAATTAGTTAGCTCTCCCTGGATCCTATGCAAACTAACCTTCATGACTAGCCTCCTGTGCAGGACTTTGTCAAAGGCCTTACTAAAATCCATACAGACTACATCCACCACCCTATCCTCATCTATCCTCTTGGTTACCTCTTCGAAAAACTCGAAAAGTTTTGTCAGACATGACTTCCCATGCCCAAATCCATGCTGACTATCCCTAATCAGACCTTGGCTGTCCAAATGTTGGTTGATCTTGTCCCTCAGTATCCTCTCCAGTAACTTGCCTACCACTGATGTCAGGCTTACTAGCCTGTAGTTCCCTGGCCTGTCTTTGCAACCTTTCTTAAACAATGGAACAACATTAGCCACCCTTCAGTCTTCTGGAATTTCACCAGTGGCTAAAGGTGAAGCAAAAATTTCTGCAAGGGCCTCTGAAATTTCTTCCCTAGCCTTTTACAATGTCCAAAGATAGGCTTGATCAGGCCCAGGGGATTTATCCACCTTTAATGCGATCTAAGGCTGCAAACACCTCCTCTCTAGTAATATTATGCGGTCCAAGACATTCCCACTTTTTTCCCTTATTTCCTTAGCATCCATAATTCTCTCCTCAGTAAACTGAAGAGAAATATTCATTAAAAATCTCCCACATCTCCTGTGGCTCCACACATAGACAGCCATGCTGATCTTTAAGGGGACCAATTCTCTTTCTAGTCACCCTCTTACTCTTAATATAGCTGTAGAACCTCTTGGGATTATCTGTAATCTTATTTGACAGATCCATTCATACCCTCCTTTTGCTCTTTATGATTATGGAGTCCATGATGAGAGTTTGGTTTCTGTGATGGTCTGGGCTGTGCTCACAACGTTCTGTAGCATCTTACAGTCCTGGGCACAGCAGTTGCCATATCAGGCCATTATGCACCCGGATAGTATGTTTTCTATGGTGCATTTGTAAAAGTTGGTGAAGTTCTTATGGACATGTTGAATTTCCTAAGCTGTCTGAGGAAGAAGAGGCATTGTTGTGCCTTCTTGATCGTCGCATCTACACAAGAAGTCCAGGACAGATTATCAGTTATCATCACTCTTAGGAATATGATGCTCTCGTTCCTCTCCACCTCAGCTCCATTAATGCTTATGGGGGCATGTTCTCTTCCTTTCTTCCTGAAGTCAATGATCTGTTCTTTAGTTTTGCCGACATTGAAAAAAAGAGGTTGTTATCATTGCACTACAACACCAAGTCATCTATCTCCTTCCTCTATTCTGACTCATTGTTGTTTAATATCCATCCTACCACAGTGGTGTTGTCAACAAACTTGTAGATGGCGTTCATTCAGAATTTGCTTTCACAGCCGTGGGTGGACAGAGAGTACTATAGGTGACTGAGAATGCATCCTGGGGGGAGCTCCAGTGTTGAGAGTTATTGTGGAGAAGATGCAGTTGTCAATCTTCACTGATTGCAGTCTACGAATCAGGAAGTTGAGGAGCCAGTTGCAGTGGACGGAGCTGGAGTTTTGAAATTCTGGAGTTGAAGGCAGAGCTGTAGTCGATAAGTAGGAGTCTGACGTAGGTGTCCTTGTTATCCAGATGTTCCAGGGATGAGTGTGGTGTTAGGGAAATAGCATCTGCTGTGGACCTGTTTCGTCAGTAGGCAAATTGCAAGGGATCGAGGCAGGCTGGGAGGCTACAGTTGATGTGGGCCATGATCAGCCTCTCGAAGCACTTCATGATTGTGGAGGTCCGAGCCGCTGGGTGGTAGTCACTAAGGCACATTGCATGTGCTTTCTTTAGTACTGGAAGCTCATCTGGTCCAAGGGAATAATTTATCAATCTTCAACCCTGTCAATTTTTCAAGAGTACCTTTTTACTAATTTTTTTTTCAGTTCCTCAGACTCATAATTCCTTCACTTGCCTAATATTTCTGAGATTTTCTCTTCTTTTGTGAAGATAGACATGAAGTAACTATTTAGTTTTCCTCTATTTCTCTGTTCTCCACTATAATGTCTTCAGTCCCCACCTATAATGAGCCCAGTTGTTATTTTCCTGGCACACATTTGAAGAAGCTTTTATAGCCCACTTGTGGTTCTTGCTAGCTTGTAGTTATTTTTTCCACTTCTTTTAAATCTCAGTTTCCTAGTCAACCCCTTTGTTGGTTTTTAAATTTCTCCTACTCCTCAGGTTTACCACATTTCCTCGTGTCTTTAAAAGCCACTATTTCATTTAATGCAGTCTTTGATATTCTTTGTTAGCCATGGTTGATTCGCCTTTCCTAGGAATGGATCTTAGTGTCTAAAAGCAAGGAACATATGTTGTAATAAAAACAAATAAGGCAGATGCTGGAAATCTGAAGCAAGAATAGAAAGTGCAGAAGAAAGTCCAAAGATGTGCAGGTTAGATAGATTGGCCACGCTAAATTGCCCTGTACTGTCCAGGAATATGCAGGTGGATTAGCCATGGGAAATTCAGGGCTACAGGGATAGGGATGGGTCTGGGTGGAATGCTCTTCAGAGGATTGGTGTAGACTCAATGAGCTGAATGGCTGATTCCACACAGGAGGGATTCTATTCTATGAAAGAAACTCAGCAGGTCTGCCAACAGATTAAAAAACAGTTTATGTTTTGGTCCACTGAACCTTCATCAAAACTGAAAATAGTTAGGAAATGGTATATTTATGCTGGTGATGGTGGGGGGAGTGAAGAGAGTATATGGAGATGGTGTTCAGAGAGAGGCAGAAAGAAAGAAGACTTAGGCAAGCAAAGGGATTTCTGATTATAAGTCAAGAGATACATAAGGTAGGATGTCAATGAGAAGTGTAAATAGTTTAAAATGGTTCGCAGTGCTGGGATAACCCATACAAAAGAGGATCTAGGGACGTAGGAGGAGGGTAACAAACACGGAGTAGAGAGTCCACATTTTGAAATTGTTAAACTCAATGTTGATTCTGAAGGTTGTAGGTATCTGGACAGAAGATGAGGTATTGTTCCTCCAACTTGCATTCAGCTTTGCTGGAGCACTGCAGCAGGCCTCACCCTGAGACAGAAATGTTGGCACAGGAACATGGTGATAAGCTGAAGTGGCAGGCAACTGGAAGCTCAGGGCATTTTTACAGTGTTGAACATCTGTTGTAGACTGTGTAGTATTTATTTAAATGTCTGTTATTGGCCATTAAGTCGTTTAATATATTTCCTAATCCACCACAGCCAACTTGCCCCTCATACCTTCATAGTTTTCTTTGTTCAGATTTAGCACATTCATTTCAGAATGAACCATATTGCGTTCAAACTTAACATTAAACTCTATCGTATTATGGTGGCTATTTCCCAAAGGCACCCTTACAAGAAACTTACTCCAACTATAATCTTATGAACCAAACATATCACATTCAAACTTAAGGTGAAATTCTATCATATTATGATCACTTATTTCCCAAATTGTCTTGCAATTACTCCAGGGCTGTTTATCAGCTTCTCAAACCAGATGCTTTCATTTATCTTAAATTTAAAATTTTGAATCCACCGGTGGCTCAGTGGTTAGCACTGCTGCATCACAGCACCAGGGACCCAGATTTGATTCCAGCCTTGGGCGACTGTCTGTGTAGAGTTTGCACATTCTCCCCGTGTCTGCGTAGGTTTCCTCCCACAGTCCAAAGACATGTAGGTTAGGTGAATTGGCCATGCTAAATTGCCCATATGGATGTGTAGATTAGGTGGGTTATAGGGGGATGAGTCTGGGTGGGAAGATCTGAGGTTCAGTGTAGACTTGTCAGGCTGAAGGGCCTGTTTCCACACTGTAGGGATTCTATGATTCTAAATGTTATCTTTCTACACCATATAAATCTGAGTTATATGTTAATAACAGAATAATCTCACAATTCCCATTATATACTGCATCTGCCACTATGTTGCCACTCATTTAATCTTTTTGCAGCCTCTTTGTATCCATGTCACAGCTTACTTCCCACCCAGCTTTGTATTGTTAACAAGCTTAGATTCATTACTTTTTGACTCTTCATCTAAGTCACTTATGAGATCGTATTTTCTTTTATTCATTCATGGCATATAGGCTGTTGTCTATTGCTTGTTGCTCTTGACTAGCTGTTTGTGAACCACTACAGTCTATCTGCTTAGGTAGACCCACAGTTCTGTTAGCGAGGGAATTCCAGGTTCTTGACCCAGTGACAATGAAGGAATGGTGATGTATTTCCAAGGCAGGCTGGTGAGCAGCTTGGATGTGGCAGTGTTCCTTTAACTGAAGGCCTAGTGCTGAGCCTTACAGAGAGTTTCAATTTTCATTGTGAGTTAAAACTTCCCATGAAAATCCATTTCAAAGAATACAGAAGGAGTCATGCTCAGTGAGGAGAATGTAAAATGAAAGCTCAAGAGTTACAACTGGAAAACCACGGGAAATATCTTTTTATTACCCAGAAATCTGGTTGTAATCTTGAGAGGACACCAGTGTTTGAATGAGTCAGGTTAGACTGGGGTGAGAGACTGGTTGTTTTCCAGCAGAGGCTCATTAGACAGAATGAATGGTGGATGCAAATAACATGTTGACGAGAGTTGGCATACTGTATTTAGATGTATACCTTTCACAGCCCCAAAACTCCATAGTCCTTTAGTGGATTGTGCCACTTGGTTACCAATGTCTCTGGACGCAACCCTGGAGGAAATTCCAGATCTTGATTTGTTACTTTCATTGTTGAGATTAAAACCTCACAGGCTTGGAATTACATTTCAGGGCAGACTGAGTGACGCATAATAAGACATGGGAGGAGAAATAGGCCATTCGGTCTTCAGGAAGACAGACTGAATGCCCTGCCCACCCAGAAGGATATGTCAGTGAACTTACGATTAATACATATTGGTCCAACCCATCTTGTGCTCCTAAAATGGAACTCCAGTTTGACCAGGATTTTCATTTCCAAGTCATGGTATTTTATTTTGACTAGTTTTTCCCTCTGGACACTCCAGCCTCTGACATCTCAGCGTCTCCAATCAAGGGTCAGATGGATCAATTAGTGGATGCCAGCAACAAGAATGCCTGTTTGTGATGTTGGGGGGGTGTTCATGCGCAATCAGTGCTGCAAGTAAAATCCATCAGCAGGCAGAGAGCTGATGCTACGATCAGGAAGGCAGTTACCATTAGAATTGTAAAGGTCCTATGCTTTCTAAATCTTTTTTAGGTTCTTATGCAGGCTTCAAAATATTAGAAAACAAAAGTTGAAAAAAAAACACGCAGATGCTGCTATCTTTCCCCAGTAAAATCTGCCGTGATGTTCAGCCCTGGTCGCTGTGCCAAAGCCTTTTCTTCTACACCTGTGTTGCCTCAGAATTGTTCGCCAAAGGTATTCCCAGATGTCTGGATCTGACAAATCTAGTGCGCAACAAAGAATTCACCAAAAATAGCTTTTTAACAGGCTTGATAGCTTGTCCATTCAGCTTTTATTTTTAGGAGGCAGGCAGGCCCCAGTTCTGGTGCTCATGTGCCTGTCCTGTTACTGGAGTACAGTCAGTGCTGACCTAATATGATCTCAGCAGGTTTCATGCTAACAAGAGGTGAGGGATCAGCACACCCAGTTGAAAATGTAGCATGTAATATGATTAGATTTGAGCTCCCCTGTGGTTTGTGGGGAAGTGGTGGCACCATGTTAGCTTCATTAGACGAGGCATCCAATATCCTGGGCTAATATTTTGGTCAAGTGGGTTCAAACCCCATAGTGACAAATGAAGTCAATAAAAAGAAATTCTCAAATTGATAAACTGATCTAATGTTGTTTTTTGTAAAAAAAATGTCAATTGGTTCACTGATGTTCTTTAGGACTAGCCCACATGTGACTCCTGACCCACAGCAGTGGGATGAACTCTTAACTGATTGGCTTCGACCAAAGGTGCAGCATTGCTGTGACTGAATCCTCAGTGCATACAGAAAGTGCAGGACATGCACAAATGCGTTATCCTAGCATTCGAGGCCAGCGGCGGCAGCAGTAAAGCTCCTCCAGCAATTGTGGACTGTGGTGCTGGCGGCAATGGCCTCTTCACGCTGGTGGCTCAAGCAAGGTGACATCTGCAGCTGAAGTGGGACTCGCAGCCCAGCAGCAGCTTGGTTTGAAGTGGGCCCAGTGGCAAAGAAATGGCACCTAAAGTGGGATAACTCCTATATTGGTGGGTCTGATGCAGGCGACGGCAAGGCAGTGAAAGTCTCCCTTGAGGGTAGGTGCCAGCATGGACTAAGTCCGAAGGATTGATATTCTGAACTTTTTACTTTTTTAAAAAATTTATTCCTATGGCCTTTACTGCTGGACTATTTATTTCTTTACTTTTCCAATTTTTTTTGTTTCTGACGAATTTGATCTTAAGTATCTTTCGTTGGCAGGGAATGGCTTTCATTGGCAGGGGAATGGCTTTCATTAGCAGGGGAACTTTTGGCTTTCATTGGCAGGGGAATTGAGTTTAAGAGCCGTGAAGCTAAGCTGCAGCTCTATAAAACCCTGGTTAGGCCACACTTGGAATATTGTGTCCAGTTCTGGTCACCTCATTATAGGAAAGATGTGGAAGCTTTAGAGACGGTGCAAAGGAGATTTACCAGGATGCTGCCTGGACTGGAGGGCAGGTCTTATGAGGAAAGGTTGAGGGAGCTAGGGCTTTTCTCATTGCAGCGAAGAAGGATGAGAGGTGACTTGATAGAGGTGTACAAGATGATGGGAGGCATAGATAGAGTGGATAGTCAGAGTCTTTTTCCCAGAGCAGAAATGACTATTATGAGAGGACATAAATTTAAGGTGATTGGAGGAAGGTATGGGGAGATGTCAGAGGTAGGTTCTTCACACAGAGAGTGGTGGGCGTGTGGAATGCGCTGCCGGCAGTGGTAGCGGAGTCAGGTAATTTAGAGACTTTTAAGCAACTCTTGGATAGGCACGTGGAGGATAGTAAAATGTAGGGTATGCAGGGTAGATTGATCTTAGTAGGGTAATAGGTCAGCACAACATCATGGACCGAAGGGCCTGTACTGTGCTGTACTTTTCTATGTTCTATGAACCTAGGTATCTTTATACCTAAGATAGAGCTATAGTGCAGCCATTGTAAATTTTTGAGTACATTTGAGTCTATGTGACAATAAAGCAAATTCAAATAACTGCCCTCTGGATAGTTACGGATAGGCTATAAATGCTGAATCAGTAATATCCATATCTCATAAACAAATGATACAAAACTGCGCTGTCCATGGTGGGATTTAGTCTGACTGTCTATGAGTTCTCTGACTCTGACCAATCAATAACAAGCAAAGATGACTGTTGAGCAAAATGGTGCCTATCTTCATCTCATGATTTGCAAACTCTTTATAACCAGACCTTATCACTTCAGACAATATCAGTTGATTCTAATGACTAAGTTTTACCTCAAAGAACCCGCTGCGACTTCAAAGCAGGAAACCTTAGCCTTTGATTTGTGCGTTAACAGGCAGCTGCTTGTAAACTGAATCTCGTGGTGATCTGGAGGAGGCGCCCAATCCAGTGGGCATTGAATTTCAGACAAAACTACTCGAATTTCCTCACTTTGAGGGCTGCCAACTGGCTGAAAGCTGCGAAGACATCTATCCTCCAGAAAGTGCTTGACATGTTTAGATCATTGGTGTGAGTTGCCTACCCAGAGATGTCATTGCTGCTCCAAAATCAAGATTAAAAGAAACAAGTGGAAAAAAAAGAAAAAGAAGAGATTACAAAGATTTAACATCTCACATCAGAAAGCCCCACATTATAGGCTCCTAATTTCCTCTGTCATCTTTCTTACACACTGAATGTGAATCCAATTTGCCAGCCATTTCCTCTGTAGCACTTGTATGACTATGAAATGGTCAGTGCAGACACTTACCCGTGCACAGTGAGGCTGCTCTTGGAAAGAAGGGCTATCACAAGGAAGCTATAGAGTACGAAGAATCCCAAAACTTGTTCAGCCATGTCCTGAATCTGTTCACTGTATCTGCACACTCACATAGGACGGTGATCTGCAGAGAATCAAAGTCAGAATAACTTGCAGCACAGAATAGATAAGTCAACACAAATTCCCCTTCTAACTGAAACTTTCTCCCTAGATTTGGATCTGTGGGCAGTTAATTATTTGGAAATGTTATTCTCATCATTGACATTACTGTTTTTTATGAATTGTTCATTTTTAATTTGGGTTTGTTCAGGCTTATGGATGGCTGCTTTTCAATTTGTTCCTGCCTCTGTTCTTCACTTAGCGCATTTCTCAAGCCACACACACCGTGCAAGCAAAAAGCCTAACAGCACAACTCCATGTCAGAGTTACACTTCACTGGGTGGAATAGCACTGCTGGACCTTGCTAGGTTCAGCACACATCTTCACCAGAACCGCCTCAAATTGGCATCAAGAGTAAAACAACTATTTGATGCAATGGCCTGCTTGTTTCTGACCTTCAACAATCCAACCTTACTGGGTTCACAGGAACATTAATGGGTCTATTCCTTAAGCTCATTCACATCAACAATTCATTTGCACTGTGATCCATGACCATCATGACATGAGACATGACATCATTCATAGAATATCATAGAACCCCTACAGTGTGCAAACAGGCCCTTCAGCCCAACAAGTCCATATTGACCCTCAGAGCATCCCACCCAGACCTATCGCGCATAACTCACCTAATCTACACATCCCTGAACACTATGGGAAATTTAGCATTTCCAATCCACCTAGTCTGCACATCTTTGGACTGTGGAAGGAAACCAGAGCACCCAGAGGAAACCCACACAGACACGGGAAGAACATACAAACTCCACACAAACCGTTGCCCGAGGGTGGAATCAAACCTGGATCCCTGCCACTGTGAGGCGGCAGTACTAATCACAGAACCACCATGCCGCTAAATGTGCTTTTATTTTACACAAGTAATATCGATCAGGTCTTAATCCACCTTCAGTGAATATTCAGGGGTGGCATGGTGGCTCAGTGGTTAGTACTTCTGAATCACAGTGTCAGGGACCTGGGCTCAATTCCGCCCTTGGGTGACTGTCTGTAAGGAGTTTGCACATTCTCCCCTTGTCTGCATGGGTTTCCTCCCACAGTCCAAAAATGTGCAGGTTAGGTGGATTGTCCATGCTAAATTGCCCAGTAGCATCTAGGAATGTGCAGGCTATGTGAATTAGCCATGGGAAATGCAGAATTACAGGTTTGGGGTTGGTGTAGGTGGGATGCTCTTGGAAGGATCAGTGTGGACTCGATGGGTCAAATGGCCTGATCCTACACTGTGGGTACATCTCGATGTTACTGGACAAGGTCCAAGGTTAGCCTCATTGATAGACATCACCATTCTTCCTCTCTCACACCCACATTCTCCGATTCACCTTTGGCATCAAATAGCGCATCTTTGCACTTGCGCCTCGTATTTCTTCTTGCCTGATCCACACAGTGATGTTCAGTGCTCCTCTGAGCTTGTTTCCCTAGATCACCCATTATGCTGTCTCTGATGATGGCTTTTAACAAAGTCTTCATTGTGCTGAATTCAGATTCTAATGCCCTTGCTCTGATTGCATTTATTCTCTTGCAGGGATAACTGTAGTTTAGCTGTTAGCTCACTTGTCCAGAAATCAGAATTTGATGAACTCATGCTCCACTCTAAAAAAAATTGAATGTATACTTCAGGCTGACCATGCCAGTACATGCAAATTCTCTACTGTTGGAGATGATTGGCACAATCTTGTTGAGACGGTGGGGCCTTGGTGTCTGGATGAAGAACAAGTGAAAGATCTGAACTGTTTCTGGTCCACCCAATCAAACTTTACTTTGGCATTCCATTTTGATGAAGGGTCACTGGACTTGAAATGTTAACTCTGCTTTCTCTCTCCACAGATGCTGCCGCACCTGCAGAGTTTTCCAGCAATTTCTGGTCTTGTTTCGTGTTGGCATGCTGAAGCCACCTTCACCTGGATCCAAGAACCTGGGGCAAAAGCGAGGACTACAACTAATCAGAGGGAAGAGAGTGCCCATGATCGCACAGGACCTCGGAGTAAGCTAAGTGTTTTGTGGCCAAGGTGGATGTTGTGAGTGGTGGGTAAAGGAATGTCATTTTGGGAGGTTGTGGGAGAGAGTATTGGGTTTGAAACCTAGGGATACACGGTGCTTCTCAGTGGATAGTGCCCAGTCCTATGTCCAGACTCTCGATCAGGCACTGTTTTTCTTTGACAAAGGGATCTTGCCACCTTCTCTCCCCCTCACTACAGAAATGGCAACCTTCTCTTACAGATTGTCTTGTCAGGGCTGGCATGTGAAGACTGCCAGCATGGGTTTGTGTTGTGTGTCATAGGGGGTGAGGAAATGTAAGAAAGGACTTAAAGATCATGAACACAACTGGCCCTAGAATCCAGTGTTTGAGGTGAGCGTACTAACCTGTTGGCCTTGCTATCTATCTGTCTTTTTAGGCAAGTGTCAGGAATGATGGGGTCTGACCCCAGGTCACCTCTTTACATTAAAATAGCTTGGCCAGCTTCGCCAGAGTGGAGAAAGGATCTCTGAGTCAGGAAATATCTCAACTGTCACATCTGTCCTTCTGGAGAAAAATCTGACCCAGAGACAT
The DNA here is from genome assembly GCF_021869965.1 of Rhincodon typus. Lineage (NCBI taxonomy): Eukaryota > Metazoa > Chordata > Chondrichthyes > Orectolobiformes > Rhincodontidae > Rhincodon > Rhincodon typus. Next base: position 69,257,706 of record NC_063345.1, read on the forward strand.
TGGGAACTATTTCACCTTCCTACAAGACAGAGACCTTCACCTTGAAAGTATACCAAACCTCTTGTATTTTTTCCACATCTGATGAATATTTGTGAGCTGCTCCAGCTGATCTCTCTTTCTCTCCCTTCTCCTAGAGCAACGCATTGTTGCTTTGGTCTCACATTCTGGCTGTGACAGTTCAGTCTAATCACATCCAAATGACAGTCCAATGGGTTTATTTGAAATCACAAGCTTTCGGAATGCTGCCCTTCATCATGTGTGGTGTCGTGTGACTTTTGACCTTGTCCACCCAAGTCCAACACTGGTGTACCTCCACATCATCATATCAAAATAGTTGTTACTTATGTTATATGAATATGCATTGGCTAATCAACTGTGTGAAGGATTTTAACCAACCTTGACTTATGATAAGCCCCTTCAATGAGAGCGGCCATTATCCAGTGACCAGCAGGGAGTAGCTAGGCAGTGACTCTGACTGCTGTTGCAAGTTTTACTTGGTGTAGAGGTGGTGACTAACAAAATGAACCTCTCTGGCACCTCTTCTTTCAGAAAATCACACACATGATTTTTGTTGCAGCATCTGGAAACTGCATTGGTCATTTGTTTGTAGGTTTGTCGGTCTGCGTAACATGAGTTAGAATCTGTTAACACACTTTAAAATGTTGCAATGTTCAACCTTAAGCTATGTGTAAATTAAAACTGCTGTACCGCTGGCCTTACTTCCTTTCAGACTACACAAGAATTTCTGCTTCGAACAAGTTTTCCAGCTGTAGAAGGCATCAGCAAAGGAGTTACGTGGGGCTTTTTTTTTATTTTCAAGCCAATTTGGAATTAGAAAATAGTGGAGCCAACTGACATTTGGCTACAGGTAAGCCTTGGTTTTTAAGCTATATTTTCTTCCGGTCATGATTTTGAGCGGCGCTTTCAGGTCTGCTTAACTACCATTTATTTTTGAATCGGATTAGCAGCCTTCCCTTTATTTCTGAGACGTAGTGGTAGAGTACTCATTGTGCTTCGTAGCACTGTTATAGCCCTTGGTTTGATCATATTTGTAAATTAGCTCTGTCTTCTTGGTGGACAATGTCCTATCAATGGATCTATATGTTTCTCTGACTCAGAGCTGATGCTTCTGAAAGGAGAGGAACTGTTCCTTTGTCTGAATTCTTTGTTATTTAAAGCTGTTACCTAGCTAGTCTTCAATTAGTTTTCTGAAATATCTTCCATTCAAATACTGGTATATTTTCTAGACGATCTTCACTGTTACATTGTGGGAGTTTGCTTCTTACAATACTTATGTTATTCCTTGTAGCTTAAGAAACTGGGTTGTACAAAGGTTGTCATAAAGTAGAGAAGGTATATGTACTTTGCAATCAAGGATTTTCATTTTTGAGAATAAATGTTCATCTTCTACTTTATTCAAATTGCAGAAACAGTTCATCTAGTTACAACTGACTGCAAACAAGTCAACGAACAGCCAGTTATGCCGTGTCAGTTCAAAGAAATACCAGTCATATGACAACTGGTCCAGGATCAGCCAGTCATGGAACCAGAAGACAAGGAAATGTTAGTTGTCAAACAAGTAAACAACATCTGAGGATGATTTCATTGGACTCATGTTGAAAGAAAATACTTTGAAATTATGTATGTAAAGAGAGAAACAAAGTTAACATTTTTAGTCCAGTATGTCTCTTGTTCAGGTTTCCAGCATCCACAGTATTTTGCTTTAATTAAAATAACGAGCAGGATGACCCATTTAATCTCATTCATGAATCTTTAACTGAAGTCATTCCGACAGCAACACAGCCTGATGAACAAATTATTGTGTCAGATTTGAACGTAATGTCAGACAATGAGATGTCACAAGTCCAAGAGGAACGTTTCAATTTATAATTTTTCAAGGAGGAATTGTCATTGCCAGTGACAGGGATCAGGTAGCAATCTTCAAGAAACACAACTGAGGAAGTGAACACATTGGGTTCATCAGTAAAGCAACCACAGAGAGCATCCAGCTTCATCAAGTCATCTTCACACTTTAGTAACGGATTAAGAATAAAGACTTGCTCGCACAGATTAAGGATGGGATGCATAATTCTCGATGGGAGCCAGCACTAACATCAGATAACCAATGACTGCAGATTCAGAACACAGTCGAGAATAAATTGCTTGATTCAGAGATCCAAAATACTGCATGGAATCAAGCATTGTTTTAACAGAGCAGTTATCTCCTGTGAATGACACTGATGAGATAAAAGGTACCACAGATGATGCCAAGGGACAGTTGTCTGATTCAACAAGGAAGGACTCCTCCGTACAGGAAATTCACAGGATTCAGCGTCTTCGAAATGATGTATTGGATCAATTCCTGCATCAAAAGTAGCAACATCCTCTGCAAAGGATAGCTGAGAAATAAAAGATGGTCCAACTTAAAAGAACTTACGGACCTCACATGATCAAGAACAAAACCAAGACTCATGGTCCTTAAGTCAAAGACCTACCAATCTTCCAAGTCCAAAGTAAACATTTTCTTGAAAAAGACAGAAATTTTCAGACCACCTGAACGTGTATAGTCAGTGACTTGGGGCAGCTGTGCTGCTAGTAATTGTGATTATATGAGTTTACACACTAGTTATGGATCTTTTGTCAGTGCAAGGTTATTGTATGGTCATCTATGAGACACCTATATGCTTTCTAATGGTTTTCTGGTGGAATGGATTTCCCACAGGGTTGAAGCATGCAGCGTGCAAGGTGTCTTATCAACTACTCATTCCATTCTAGGATAGACAGACACTTCCTGATGTCTCAATGGATAAATATGCTGTTCACTGTGCCACTGAGCCAAGTCACAGTGCCCAATTCCTAAAGAGTCTTGTTGAATTCTTGCAGTGCATCTTGGAGATGATACTCGTTGCTGCTATTGTGCATTGAAAGAGGAAGGAATAAATCTTGAAGGTGGTGGATGGAGGACCAATCAAATAGGCTGTTTTGTTCTGGATGGTGCCACACAGTGGATCTCTAGCCAACCATCAAAGTCACGATCCAGGCCCCCAGCCACTGCCACATGTAGCTGATGATGTTATATTTGCCAAGAGGTAAAAGAAGCAACAGATACTTTTGAAGAGGTGCTGAAAGCCTTTGATAATTAATTCAAAACTAAAAAAAATTCTTGAAAGAGCAAAATTAAATAAATTTAATAAAAGACTTCAGCAGCCAGGAAATTCCATACATGATTTAATTAATGAACTCTACAGATTAGTAGAGGAATGCAACAATGGTGACCTAAGTCAGAAAGAATTATTGAAAGAATTGCTATTGAGTTTTTTGTTGCATACTATGCAAAATGAATGGAAAACTGAGCATGCAAATAGAAATAAATAAGTACAATCCGGTAGCCATTACAAAAACATAGCTGCAGGATGACATGGATTGGAACTTGAATATTGAAGGGTGTTGGGTCTTTAGGAAGGACAAGAAGCCAGAAAAAAGTGGTGGGGTGGGTCTATTATTTTATGATGGTAATAGCAGAATAGAGCAGATGACTGAAGTTCAAAAAACCAGGATGTAAAAGTGGTTTTGATAGAGATGAGAAATCGTAAAGGCAAGAAATCACTTGTAGAAGGCCTCCTAAAAATATTGCATGGTAGGATGGAATTTAAAGGAAGAAGTAATGGGAACCTTGTGAGAAAGATACAGTGATAAGGGTGATTTTAACCTACATATTAAATGGGCAAAAGTAGCTTAAATGTGGGGTTCATAAAATGTTTATGGGACTGGTTTTTAGAACAGCACATTCAGTAGCCAGCCAGAAAGAAGGCTAGATTCAATCTGGTTTTGTGCAATGAGACAGAAATAATTAAAGACCTCATATGAAGGCACCCCTCAACAACAGCAAACATAACATTATTGAATTGTTATTAAGTTAAAGGGAGAGAAGAGTGAGTCTAAGGCTCGCATTTAAAAATAAATAGGCAGATTTATGAGGCATGAAATCAGACATTGCTGAAGTCAACTGTCAAACTAAATTAAAGGATAAATTAATAGAGATGCAGTGGGAGGCATTTAAAGGGGTATTAGATAATACTCAGAATAGATATATCCAAACCAGAAAGAAAAATCCCAAAGGAGGAATTACCATCTGTGGTTAACTGAATAAGTTAAAAGTAATCCACAGTTCTTTGTTCTATTTTTGTTTATTTAAGTTAAAGACAATATCAGGCTTCAAGAAAAATCATATAATTATGGAAGTCATGGGTAGCAGATCAGAAGATTTGACAGATTTTAAAAAAGCAAATAATCAGTAAAAGATTAATAAGAAAGGAAAATAGAATATGAGACAAAGTTAGGTAGAAACATCAAAACAAATTTTAAAGAAAAGTTAACAAAATGAACATTGTTCCTACAGAAGGTGTGTCTGGGGAATTAATAATGGAAAATAAGGACATGGCAGGTGAATTGAACAGGTATTTTGCACTGCTATTCACTATGGAAGATGCAATTAACATCCCAGACATAGTTGTGAATCAGGAAATGGAAGGAGTAGAGGAACCTAGAAAAATTGAAATCTCTAGATAAGTGGTACTAAGCAAATAGATGGAACTGTGATCTGACAAGTTCACATCTCCTGAAAAAATTTACTCCAATGAGCTGCAGTGACCACATCTGTAGCAACTGTTGGTTTGCTGGAGGAACTTTGGCTCAGAATTGATGAGCTAGAGTCTGAGCTTTGGGCACTGCAGCACATCTGGGAGGGGAAGAGTTACCTGGACGTTTTGTTTCAGGAGGCAGTCATGCCTGGTAGATTAAGTCCCTTAAATTCAGTCAGTGGTCAGGGACAACAGTGAGTGACTGCAAGTGAAGCAGGTAGAGGAATCCTGCATTCAGGAACAGAGGGGCCTCAGCTCTTGACCTTGTCCAACAGGTCCAAGGTATTTGCTCACTGACTGGATGAGGAACAGAGCTGTAGGGAGGATGAGCCAGCTGACCATGGCACTGTGGTATAGGAAACTATTCAAGAGGGGGGAGCAAAAAGATAAGTGGTATTTGTAGGGGATTCTATAATTTGGGGAATGGGTAGCATCCTTTGTAAGCAGGATCGAGAGTCCTGTATGGTATTTTGCCTGCCCGGTGACAGGGTGAAGGAAATCTCTGACCGGCTTGAAAGGATATTGGAGAGGAAGGGGGAGGATCTAGTTATGGTCCATATCAGGGCAAACAACATAGGCAAGTTGAGGAAAGAGGACCTGTTTGAGGATTATCAGGAACTAGTAACTAAATTAAAGAACAGGTCCTCAAGGGTTACAATCTCCAGATTACTGCTCAAGCCACGTGCAAATTGGCATAGGGATGCAAGAATAAGGGAAGTAAACATGTGGCTAAAGGAGTGGTGTGGGAAAGAGGGGCTCCTTTTCATGGGGCACTGGCATCAGAATTGGAACAGGAGGGATCTGTACCATTGGGACGATCTCCACCTGAACCGAGCTGGGACGAATGTTCTAGCGAAAAGGGTAAACAGGGTCATCAACAGGACTTTAAACTAGAAAGTGGGAGGGGAAGGGAAGCATAAAACTCCAAGAGGTATAATGGCCAATGGGCAACAAAGCAGCAGGTTAACATCTGTGGGGGTGGATTCAACTGCATGTAGAAATGTTAAAAAAAAAATGAAACCTCAGGAGAGGTTATTAAAGTCTCCATCCAGAAAACAAAATAGGACAGAGTGGTTGGAAAGGTTTAGGAATCCAACTTCAAGTACATTAGATAAAGGGATGACAATGAGAACAGGGACAGTAAACACAAGACTGAAGGTGTTGTACCTGAATGTACACAGTATACGAAATAAAGTAAATGAGCTTGTGGCACAGATTGAAATTGGCAGGTATGATGTGGTGGGCATCACGGAGACATGGCTACAAGTGGATCAAGACTGGGAGCTAAATATCTAAGGATATACAGCCTATCGAAAAGACAGGCAAGTGGGTAGAGGGGATGTGGTTGCCTTATTAGTAAGAAATGAAATTAAATTGATAGCAAGAAAAGACATAAGGTCAGATGATGTAGAATCTGTGTGGGTAGAATTGAGGAATGGGAGACATGTACAGGCCTCCAAACAGTAATCAGGATGTAGGGTACAAGATACACCAGGAGATAGAAAAGGCATGTAAGAAAGGCAAGGTTACAGTGATCATAGGGGATTTCAGTATGCAGGTTGACTGGGAAATCAGGTTGGTAGTGGATCACAAGAAAAGGAATTTGTGGAAGGCTATGAGGTGGCTTTCTGGAGCAGCTTGTGATGGACCCCATTAGGGAACAGGCAATTCTGGATTTATTGATGTGCAATGATGCAGACTTGATAAGGGAGCTTAAGGTGAAGGAACCCTTGGGAGGCAGTGACCATAATATGACAGAATTTGCTCTGCAATTTGAGAGGGAGAAGCTGGAATCAGATGTAATGGGATTACAGTTGAATAAACACAACTACAGGGGCATGAGAGAGGAGCTGGCCAGAATTGACCAGGAGAAGGGTCCTGACCCGAAAAGTCAACTTTCCTATTCCTCTGATGCTGCCTGGCCTGCTGTGTTCCTCCAGCTCCACACTGTGTTATCTCTGACTCCAGCATCTGCAGTTCTTACTATCTCCTCAGGATGGCAGCCGGTGACTAGTGGTATTCTACAAGGGTCAGTGCTGGGACCACAACTTTTCATTTTATACATAATGATCTGGATGAAGGAACTGAGGGCATTCTGGCTAAGTTTGCAAATGATACAAAGATAGGCAGAGGGACAGGTAATATTGAGGAGACAGGGAGGCTGCAGAAGGATTTAGATGGGTTAGAAGAGTGGGCAAAGAAGTGGCTGATGGAATACAAAATGGGAAAGTGCAAGGTCACGCACTTTGGCAGCAAGAATAGAGGCACAGACTAGTTTCTAAATGAGGAGAAAATTCAGAAATCTGAAGTGCAAAGGGATGTGGGAGTTCTAGTCCAGGATTCTCTGAAGGTTGACTTGCAGGTTGAGTCAGTAGTTACGAAGGCAAATACAGTATCGGCATTTATTTCAAGAGGACTAGAATATGACAGCAGGGATGTATTTCTGAGGCTTTATAAGGCTCTGGTCAGACCACATTTAGAATATTGTAGCAATTTTTGGCCCCATATGTCAGGAAGGATAAACTGGCCCTGGCGTGGGTCCAGAGGAGGTTCACGAGAATGATCCCAGGAATGAAAGGCTTAAAATATGAGGAATATTTGAGGACTCTGGATCTATACTCAATGACGTTTAGAAGGATGAGGGGAGATCTAATTGAAATTTACAGATTACTGAAAGGCCTGGATAGAGTGGAAGATGTTTCTATTAGCAGGAGAGACTAGGACCCGGAGGCACAGCCTTAGAGTAAAGAGCGAACCCTTTAAAATGGAGATGAGGAGAAACTTCTTCAGCTAAAGAATAGTGAATTTTTGGAATTCATTGCCACAGAAAGCTGTGGACACTAGGTCATTGGATATAATTAAGCAGGTTGTTGATTGTTAAGGGGATCAAAGGTTATGGGGAGAAGGTGGAAGAATGGGTTTGAGAAACTTATCAGCCATGATTGAATAGTCGTGCAGGCTCGATGGGCCAAATGGCCTAATTTCTGCTCATTTGTCTTATGGTCTATGGACCTTCACTGTTACTAGGTCAAAAATTCTGGAACTTTCTCCCTAACATCATTGTGGATGCACCCATACCACAGAGACTGCAGCAGTTCATTATGGTGGCTCATCATCACCTTCTCATGGATATACAATGCTGAATTTATCACCAAAACTCTCACCCACAGAAGAATAAACAAAACAGCTGATCAAAATCATGAATGTCAGAGCAATCTTGAACCATAACAGAGATGCTCATCAAAATTGATAACAATCATTTTATTATCAAGAATGGATCTCATTGTGGAGAAAAGGGTTAACTATTAGTCGAAGAGTAGTGACTGAGCATATCTTTAATTACCTATGTCATAGTGATTTAAAATCAGATAGAACTAGGACTGGAGTCTGTGGGGTTCCACTGATGTTCTTTCTTTCCATCCTCTGTGTAGAGTTATGTTCAGTAAAACTTGTTCATGTTTATTCAACAGAACCTAGACCAGATCATGTTACATGGTGGCAGTGGTGACTCCAGGCATCCCCATGACCAATGGGGTTGTTCATCCAGCATGAGAATGCAGACGCTACACAGCCAAGTAAATTAGCAACATATGTCATCAGTGAAAGCATAGTCTCGTGACATCACTAATGTTACTGCCATGTGAAAATGAAAACATTTGATCATATTTACATACAAAGCTTTCCATGAAATGCTATCAGTGCAATTGCACACATATCTCCTCAATGGGTTTAAAGGCATGTGTCATTAGTGTCATCACAATCATGTGTAATCAACTAAATTATCTCCTTGTGGTACCAATGAAATAGTGATATTACAACCAAGCATCATCAATAAAATTTCAAGCATTAGTGAAATTATAATCTTGTATCATCAGTGGCATGGCATAATGTGTCCTCTGTTATATCACAACCTGCGACAAAATCCATTTTGTCTCATTCTATCCATTTAAATGTGCAAGCCAGAAATCTGTGAATATTGCAACATTCAGGGAGTAGGGTATTCTAACGTTTGTGTTCAACTGCTCAGATGGTTGTGGCATTGAATCCTACCTAGGAACAAATGCATGGTTTGTGGTAAGATATTCAGTAAGTCATTTAGAATAGCTCAAAGGTTTAGTCATTGGCAGAGCAAGTCAGTAATCAGTCAAAGGAGAATTGCTGGTCAGTAAGGTACTTATGGAAAAAGATAAGAGTTCAATCCTGCTTAAGCACTTAGGATTCAGGAGAAGCCTTTTGACACAGAGTCAGTATTGGAGTCCTGGAAGCTGTTTGTTTTTGGAATAAGAGACACAAGGTGCAGAGCTGGATGAACACAGCAGGCCAAGCAGCATCATAGGAGCAGAAAGGTTGACGTTTCGGGCCTAGACCCTTCATCAGAAATGGGGGAGGGGAAGGGGGTTCTGAAATAAATAGGGAGAGAGGGGGAAGCAGATAGAAGATGGATAGAGGAGAAGATAGGTGGAGAGGAAACAAACTGGTTGAAGAGGCGGGGATGGAGCCAGTAAAGGTGAGTGTAGGTGGGGAGTTAGGGAGGGGATAGGTCAGTCCAGGGAGGACGGACAGGTGGAGAGATATCCCCTGAGGTTTGTCCGGAGGGAGGAGGGTAACTTCTTCAGGCTAGGCATCCTTAGAAGAGGCTTCGCAGTGGGGTTAAAATTGAATCAGAGATTTATTTCAGAAATTTATTTCAGAACCCCGTTCCCCGCCCCCATTTCTGATGAAGGGTCTAGGCCCGAAACGTCAGCCTTTCTGCTCCTATGATGCTGCTTGGCCTGCTGTGTTCATCCAGCTCTGCACCTTGTTGTCTCGGATTCTCCAGGATCTGCAGTTCCTACTATCTCTGCTTTTGGAATAAGCTGTATGTCATTTACAGTTCAATGCAGCTAAAATTCAGAATGAAGGAAGCCCATAAGCTTTGTGCAGCTGATGAGCACTGGAGTTCAGAAAAACCTGGGGTAGTTCCAGCTTGGTGAAACTGCTATCCATGAAAAAGCTACAGTCATGATTACACTACAGTTTCAAGAATCCAGGGGAGCATAGACCCAGGAAAGGAGGGTGAAGTACCAAAGCACAAGTAGTCTTTGAGACAGTCCAAAATGGAATAGTTTTTGAGTGTGTTCTAAGCTAGGTCTTCAAAAGAAAAAAAAAATGGAATCCCTTGTAAACTTTTAATGAGATTTGAAGGCCTACAATTTCATTGTTGTCTGGGGATAGTTGAGAAATCCGTTTGGTCTTCACTGACCAGGTTTGTTACTTATGTTTACCTCATGTTAAATCAAGATATTATAAGATAAATTGTATAGAAATGCAGATGGTTTTACTTCTCTAAAATTCTTTCATAATGTTTTTGTTGCTTATCCAAAACTGTAGAATCTTGTGACTTTAAACTCTTAATAAATACCTGGGATCTTACGTTTTATCTGCTTTAACAGGAAGTTACTGATCCTTGGCCAGATCGTTAAATAATTTGGTGGTCTTGGTCTGAGATCATAACATTATTGCCTCAACTAAATTATATCCCTGAACTATCAACGAAATTACAAGATGTGTCATCAGTGACATTACAACCAAAATTACACTAAGGTGTCATCAATGAAATTACAGCAGTTTGTTTTTTATCAACTAAATTACATCCATTTATCATTGAAATTACATCCATGCATCTTCAATGAATTTACATTCATGCATTATCCACGATATTCAGGCATATGTCACCAATTAAATGATATTCTTGAAATTAAAACCAAATATTGTCAATGAAATTACATGATGTCTCATCAGTAACATTACAGTCAAAATTACCAATGACATTCAGACAAGTATCATCAATGAAATTAATGGAATGTATCATCAGGGAAATCGAGAAATAGGTCATCAATGGGGGTTCAGCCATTTATCATTCGCAATATTATAATCAATAGTCATTAATGACAATAGCTGCGTACCCTCAATGAGATTGCAGCTGCACACTCTTTGTGACATTGCATCCATGTGTTGTCAATGACATTGCTGCCCTATAATAACGCGCATTTAGTGTCATGAAATGTCATTGCTTATCCATAATATTATATTCCCAGCCTATTAGTTACATCTGAAGTAGCTTCCGGCAGAGCATTATGTACTATCAATATTAGCCATCCATGTTTAATGTTAGTAGAGTCAAATTCACAGTTTAGTGTAATGAGTGACATATATGCTATCAAAGTCATAATCAATAATGATATTCCAACCGTGTCCCATCATTGATATCTCATCAACATTCCATTAAACCTGTGTCATCAGTGACATTACAGCCACAAAATTAAGTCATTTTCTACTGGTGGAATGTAACACTGATTATGCAGTGAAAGTATAGCCAAGTGTAAACTGACATATTTTAAAATAATACATTTTCTTTGATTATTTCAAAATAATTTGCCACCAACAGCACTTCATTATTTGCAAAGAGTTGCATCACAGACCATTGTTTTCACTGAGACACTATCCAAATGAGATAACGTCATGGCCATCACTAATACAATGACCAACAGCCTTGGAGACAGCCATGTGTAACCAGTAACATCAGTCAATCAGTAACATGGGTCATCAGTGACATCACGTCAATGTGACATCACAGCCACGGGTCATCAATGACATCATAACTTTGTGTCATAAGAGGACATGGATTATTCACCTACAATATGCTCAGGCATTCAATAAGATTATTACTCCCTTGGTCTCGTCTCAATCTAACTTTCCTGTCTCGCCTCCAATAAGTCTTGCTTTCTTTAACTATTAAAAATCTCTCCCTCGGCTTAAGGAAATTCTATGACCAAGCTTCTACCTTCTTGGGAAGAAAATTCCACAGTCTAATGCTTTGAAAGAAGAAATTTTTCCTCATCTCCATCTTAAATTGTGTCGTCCTAGCAGTAGTCACCTCTCAAGAGGAAACATCTTCTCAACTCCCATCCCATCAAGTCCTGTCAGGATCTTATGGGTTTCAGTAAGATCACCTCTCAATCTTCCAAACTGCACTGGGTAAAGGCCTAACCTATCCAACACATCTACACAGAAGAACACCTCATCCCAAGTATGAATTGATAGAATGTTCTCAGAACTGCTTTTAGGGCAGCACTGTGGCACTGTGGTTAACAGTGCTGCCTCACGGCACCAGGTAACCATGTTCAATTCCATCCTTGAGCAATTGTGTGGAGGTTCCATGTTCTCACCATATCTGCGTGGGTTTCCCTGAATGCTCCAGTTTCCACCCACAGTCTAAAAATGTGCAGATTAAGTGAATTGGCCATGCTACGTTGTGTATAGTATCCAGGAATGTGCGGGCTAGGTGAATTAGCTATGGGCAATGCAAGGCTACAGGGATAGGGTGAAGGGGGGTTCATCTGGGTGGGATGCTCTTCAGAGGGTTGGTGTAGACTTGATGGGCTGAATGGTCTGCTTCCACACTGTAGGGATTCTTTGATTCTATTTACTTATTTAAACAGGTAAACCAAACTTGTACACAGTACAAGTGATAGTGATCTCCCCAGTGCCCTGTACAGCTACAGCAAAACACCTTACTTTTACACTACATTTTCCTAATGTCAACAGTATGTTACTTTCCTAATTAATGTATCCTATCTCAATGAGAGATCCCTCTGCAACATGGAATTCTGTAATCTCTCTCCATTTACACAGATTACTACTTTTTTATTCTTGCTGCCAAAGTGAACAACCTCACATTTTGCCACATTTTAGTTCACCTGCCAACTTTTTGCCCAGTCAAAACACCTGTCTAGATTCTTTATCCTCTACTTTATTTTGAAAAAAAAGACAAATTACTTCCTTACTTTAATTGACACCATCAGAAAATAAATATACCATATGTTTGATACCTGCATTCATGTCTTTGATATGGATCCTAAATAACTGAGACCCCAGTACTGTTGCTGTTGCACTCAAATTATTCAAGCCTGCCAATCAGCCTATCTATTCCCAACTTCATGTTTGTCAGACAATAATTATCTATGCTAATATGATTACCCTTACACCATGTGCTTGTATCCTGTGCACCAGCCTTTAACGTGCCTTTTGGATTCCAGTTTACCACATCTACCTGTCTCCCTTATTCACCTTGCGGATCTACCCTTACTCTAACTAATTAGTTGAATATGATATCCCTTCCACCAAACCATGTTGATGCTGTCTGATCACATTGTGATTTTCTAAGAATTCTGCCATAATTTCCTCATTAAAGGATTCTAGCAATTAGTTAAGTTAAATGGCCTTTACTTTTTAACTTTCCATCTTTCTGTCTCCCTCTTTTCTTGAATCAAGGTGTTACATTGGCTACTTTCCAATATGGATGGGACCATTCCAGAATCTGAAGAATTTTAGAACGTTATAACCAATGTATCGGCTATCTTTGCAGCCACTCCTTTTAAGACCTTAGGAAGTTGACGATCTAGTCTCTTTTTTTTCTTATTCATTCACAGGATGTGGACATCACTGGCTAGGCTACCAATTATTGCCCAACCCAAATTGCCTAGAGGATAATTAAAAGTCAACCACATTGATGTTATGGGGATATGTCAGCATCATTTCCTTGGTGATGGTGATTGTTTTAAATTCCTCCCTGTTAATCATTTCATGATTTTCAACTGTGTCTGGGAAATTTTCTAAGTTTTCTATTATAAAGACAACAAAAAAACCTATTCAAAGCCTCCGCAGCATTTTTTTTCTATCATCAAATTCCAAACTCACTCTCCAGAAGATCAGCACTAGCTTTAGTTATTGCTTTTCTATTTAAATTCACACTGAAACTTTATCTACTTTTATATGTCTAGCTCACTCATTCATATATTCTACTCTCTCTTTCAAAAAAAACTAATTTCATATCTAATCTCTGACTCACTACCAAATTTTACTCATTTACATAAGGTTTCTTCCAATCTGATAATCTCCTGACATCTTTATGTAGCCACAGATGGTGTATACTTCTTGGAGAGTCTTTTTTTTTCCCCATTGGGATAAATTTTTGCTGAGTTAAATGTCTCTTTAAAAGTCCACAACTGAATTGTTTCAGTTCAACATTTTAACCTAGATTTCCTGCTTATTTTGTCTAGCTCTGCCTTCATATCATTATAATCATCTTTATTCAGGTTTAAAACACTAGTCTGAGACCCACACTTTTCCCTGCATACTCTGTTGTATGTGTAACTGCTTTTAGGGGTCTAAAAACTACTCCCACAAATGACCTCTTACCATTACTATTGCTTATCTCTATTCAAACTGATTATACATCTTACCCTTGCAGGCCAAGCTCCCCTCTCACTGCTGTACTAATTACATCCTTAATTAACAGAGCTAGTCCGCCATCTTTTCCTATGTACCTAACTTCCTGAAATGTCAAATATCTTTTAATACTCAAGCCCCAGCCTTGGTCACCCTGTAACCATGTCTACAGAATGACTATTGATACATATATATGGATCTCTGTGCGAACAATTCATCCATTTTGTTACTAATGCTGTGTGTCCAGGTACAGAATGTCTTTTCACCCTGTTTTCAATCTTTGGCCTTTTCTGCTGATACATTCTTAAGTTTGTAATTTCTGTACCTCCTTGCCACACTTTGGCTATCATTCGCAAAACTACTAGTATTACTTTAGTGTATCCCTTTGAGATACCACATCATATCTCACATGATGCTTTCGTCCAACTACTTAGCTTAAAGCCATGACATCAGAGGCATGTGACACCATGTGGCATTAGCAACATCAGATTGGCACAAGAAATGTTTTCCTGAAGCTGGTGATGTATTAACCCCGCAGGACATCACTGTATGTGGGCTTCTGTTATTTGGCCTGTGTTAAACCATGTTTTCAAAGCTCCTTATTACACCAAGCAGACTTAGATTTGTTGTAAATGCCCAGATGGTTGTGAGCAAGCCAATGAAAGGATAATCATCTCTCCTGCAGAACAGCAGTTCCCGAAATTTCATAGTGAAGGGGTTTTGCATCTCAAATAAACATCTGGCTTGTTGTCACTTTTCGATTATTGTCAACACTGCGTGGGAACGATATGATTTGTGCCTGTGGTGTAGTCAGTGCTTTCGGTTTAAATAAATAAATCAAAGACATTTAATAAGTAAATCATGTCAGTTGTTTATTGTGTTGCTAGAAACAGAATGAAGACAAATTATATTTTGTTGGGATGTAAATAAGGTCCGTACACACAGAAACTGTCGGAACCTTCAGTGTGTGAAATTCGAGGTCACTTTTTGTGAACTCAGGGGGCTGGGATGTTTTTGACAGGTGGTGTGTTCATAGCTTGCACCATGACTACGAGGAAATCAGATGAACCCATTTGAGCTTCTAACTATGACAAAACACAAAAGGATACAGATGTGTACAACATGGGCACAGCAGCGGAAGGAAAAGGAAACCGTGTCTTCCTGGAATACTTCAAACTGAGCGAACCTTCAGATCCTACAGTCACAAAATCTACCTCTTCTGCAAATGCACATGCCACAAACACTTGGCTCGATCCCTGTCGTCCCGTATCATTTTTTTTTTGCTGCATGTTTACATCATAATCTTAGCATGGAGAGCACAATGAAATGTCGAGCAGAGCTGGCACTCTGCTGTATCCTGTATTTAGGGGGAAACTGCAGAAGTGAATCCAGCGCTGATTAAAGCTGCAGAAACATACACCAATCGAAACGATTTGCTTTTCTTTATAAACAGTCACTTGGATCAGTGCTTACTATAGCTGTATCTTTCAAATGCAGTCTCTCTGCATGTGGCTACATGACATTGTCCAGCTGTAAGAAGTTGATCATAATTTAGAACATTTTTTCTTTTATTTCATCCAGCTTCAATGTCTACACTCCCCAACACAATCAAAAACATACTCTTTTTGAACTTGAATTTTAAACAGGGTGTTTTGTTGGGCGTATAGTTCCTCAGTGAGAAGTCAGAACCGAACTCAGCGTATTTAAACGTTGAATTATTGTTTAATGGGGGCGTTCTCGCGATTCACGTTAAAGGCACATTCTCAGAATACACCAGCATTATGCTTTCCTTCGGGCTCTAAGTTTTGCCCCATAGTTTAACTCACTGTTTTACAATATATTCAAACATAAAAGAGACCTTTAAAAAAAAACTGATACATATTACTGCTCACCTTTCAAAATGATTTATATTCCCAACACCCTTTGGATAACGGAAAGCAATTACTTTGTTTCATCCATCCTGTACTCCTCTTGCTCTCTCTCCCTCTCTCTTCATTCTTTGAAGCTAGATCTCTAAAACATATTTGTGGAGCCGTCCCTTCTGTACTTCAACCTCAGAGCGTATTTTTCAAATAAACTGATTCAGTCTAGAGTCGACATGCTGCAATTCAAACCCCATGCATTAACACATTTTCAGATCCATGGTCACTGCACTCTGACTCTTCCAGCCAGCTGGATGCTGACGTTTGAAGATGCTGACTTTTTCAGACAATCCTTGATTATTATTTTGTCTGGAATCGGAATCACAAATTCAAACATCTCCTCTCCTCTGACAGAATGCACTGCATTCAGCTCAAACAGCAGCCCAGACTAGTACTGCAAGCAGACTACACAATAAGCAATCGCTCAGCTCTTACCAGTGCCGGAATTTTTTTTAAAAATGCATATCCTCGTGTTGGTGCAGTCTTACTAATATCCCACAGTGTGTCTGCGAGACGTTGTTTCTGGAAAGAAACGATTATATGTGTTTGCTGCTTTATTTCTCCCCCACTGTCAGTGGCAGATCAGATTCCCCCTGGAGGTGGAATCAGTGATGTCTGACCCGTTAAAATCACCAAATGCACAAACACAGAGACACACTTGGACAGAAACACGCACACATAGACACACAAACAGAGCAAAACATGCATGCACACCTAAAGGCGCACAAAGACACATGCATGCTTTCTCTTACGCTCCACACATGCACCTTGCCATCGAAACACACCCCTATATACAATAATTAGAAGCCATTGGAATTTCACCTACACATACATACACACTCAGACCTACATTCACCATATACAGATAGTCTCAAAACCACCAACTCACATATGACTTTGGATGCAAACACACGCACACTCACACGTACACACATCTTGCCACAATTACACACACACATATATATATAATATATACCACAAATACCTTCTCCCCGCATGGCCTGTATATCCAAACACAGACACACACACAAAAACACACAGCACAAATACCCCCTCCCCCCAATGGCCCATATACATATAAAGATATAATACACACACACATGCACACATGCAGGAGCAAACATACACAGGCATACACACATTACACACACTGTCTAGACACATTTTCTTTTGCACACATCACCGTGACTCCCTATTTCAATTCTATTTACATTCATCAGGCCCAATCCTGTTTATCTGGTGCACTTAATATCCACTGAGGAATTATAAAGAGGGATTTTCCATCTCTATGGTAACTGATGTAAGGCTGATGAAGCATCTTCCACATCATTCTCCTTTTTCTTTTCACTTTATGTTTTCTTTTCATCTGTTATCTGATCTTCATCCTTTTCTTTTAATTTCTACCATCCTTTTTTATCTCTGGCTGCTTGCTAAATCTTAAGTTTTCTCCCATTCTTTTTATTCCAATTCCATCTTTTGCTCTGTTGCTCTTTGTTGTTCTACATCCCTCTCCATGTGTCAGACATGTCACTACCCAAAGAGTCTGTGTAACCGTGATAATCGATACACTGAAATACTAAGCATGGAGTTTCACTTTCATCCAATCTGTGCTTGACAAAGATTAACTAAAGGAAGAATGGACGGAATATCTTTGACCAGTAATTAGACTGGAGATTGCACAATGTCTGTAATCATATATTCACAGCTTGTTTAAAGTGACTGAGAAGCAGCTCTTTGGCAAGCCTCATTTTTGAATAAGCAGAAACATGAGTACAAAAGAATGACATCACAAACTGAGAAGGCAAAATCAGGACTAACTGGGGAATGCATGATGAGATGCCAGATAGAGACCCTAGGGACAGAGAATAACGCTCAATAAAGAGAGACAATAGATACATGTTGGAGACAGTTAAGATTTTATACATGACAGAGCTAGATATAATTTTAGGTGTGGCAAAATTCAACATAATGATATGCATTATGCTACAGCAAAGAATGATATGTACATCTTTCTGTTCATAGGACACAGGCACATTAATAAGGCCAGAACTTATTGCCCATTCTTGCGCTCTTGAAGTCATGATGGTGAACTGAATTTTTTAAACAATTGCAGACCATTTCGAGCAAGTACAGGAAGATCATTTCAGGATTTTGACCCAATGATAGTAAAGGAAAAGCAACATAGTTCCAAGTTAGTGTGCACTTGAAGAGGAACTCTTATGTCTTGGTAACGTTCTCATGCAGCTCCTGCCCTTGTCCTTCTAGTTTGTTGAAAATGCAAGTTTAAAAGGTGCTGTCGAAGGAGCCCTGGTGAGTTATGGCAGTGCATTTTGTTGATGGTGCATACTGCTGCCGCTGTGCGTTGATGGTTGAAGGAGTGAATATTGAAAGTGTTGGATGTTGTGCCAATCAACCTGACTGCTTTATCCTGGGTAGTGTCAACTAGTGTTGTTGGAGTTGCACTCATCCAGACAAGCAGGAAGTACTCCATCAAACTCCTGACTTGTTCCTTGTAGATGGTGGATAAGCTTTGGGGAATCTGAAGGTGACTTATTTGCTGTGAATTTTCTGGGTTCTGACCTCCTCTTGAAAAGTATTTATCCAGTTGTTTAGGTTTCTGGTTAGTGGTAATCTTAAGAATGTTGAGGCTGGGGGAATTCAGTAATTATAATGCTGAGCAGCATCAAGGTGTGATGGTTAGATACAGTCTTTTTTTATGATCGAAATGTAACTTGCTACTTTCAGCCTAAGACTGGATATTGCCCAGGTCTTCCTGTATTTGTTCATGGACTGCTTCAGTATCTGCAGAATTGCAAATAGTGCTGAACTTTGTGCAATCATCAGTGAATATCCCCAATTCTGATCTTATGATAGAGGGAAGTCATCGATGAAGCAGCTGAAGATGTTTAGACCTAGGACCCTACACTGAGTAACTCCTGCAGAGATATGCTGGAGCTGGGAGGGCTGACATCCAACACCCATAACCATCTTCCTTTCTGCCAGGTATGACTCCAACCATTAGAGTTTTCTCCTTCAATCCCATTGATTCTAATTCTACTCAGACTCCTTTGCAGCACATGGGGTCAAATGCTGCTGATGTCAAGATGTCCCATCTCATCACTGGAATTTAGATCATTTGTTCATATTTGAACCAAGGTTGTAATGTGGTCTGGCTGAGTGGTCATGGCAGACGCTAAACTGAATGTTGCTGAGTAGGTGATTGGTGAGTGTGCATTGCTTGATAACAGTAATGATGACAGTTTTGCTCACGATTTGTCCATTTTTTGTCAACAACCACATCTGGGCAATTTTCCACTTCGTTGGTCGATACCAGTGTTGTGGATGCACTATAAGCCTGGCCAGTTCTTGAGAACTAGTCTTCAGCTCTAACATGTAATGTGGTTGGTATTTATTGCCTTTGCTGTAACCAGCCCATTCATTTGTCCCACCCAAAATATCTTCAGTGTCGTTTATACCCTGAGCAGTGCTCATCATGGACAAGCACTGATTCATCAGTTCAGGGAGGTCAGAATGAGTTTGTTTGTCCATGTTTGCACCTTAACAGAAGCCTGAATCAATGTTGAGGACTCCAAAGGCAACTTTCTCCAGGCTGTATACCACAGTGTTACCACACAACATATACCCAGGAACAGTAATTGGGACAATGGTTGTAAATCAGTCAGGCTATTTCATGAATAGTTCATGGGGCAGTTCTGTCAATTTTGGCCTTTGGTGAAGAGAATGTCACAGAGTTGACTGACTTGGATCCACATTTGCCATTTCCAGTGCTGAGGTCTGGCGTATCTTGGTTGAATGATAACATTGTCAGTGTAAGGCAGAAGCATGGTATAAGAATTACATAAAATGATGGGCTTGACAGTTAATTAGAACAATAAATGTGAGGAGATCAGGTAAAGGGATAGACGTGACAGACTGGTAGACTGATAGGTATTGGCGTGAGGTAGAATGATAGGTGTAAGAACAAGGTAGATAGATGTGAGAGTACTACTTAGAATAATACCTGTCATAAACTTACACAGAATGATAGATGTGGTAGAATTGGGTTGAACAGTAAGGCTGATGTAAAAAATGTGCGTGAGGCATACATTAAATGATTGGTGTTGCAATATATATTTAACACTTTGATGTGACAGACCTGGGTTTGTAGATAAAGCTGAGAAAATTAGAATAACGTATAACAGATACTTATCAGAATAGCATTGAGAGAATTTGGCAATATTTTACTCTGACACTAATGGTCAAGGTAAACCAACATGCATTGCTCCAGCATTACAATCACTGAAAAATTGTAGAGAAAAATGTTGATGGGGGAAAGATAAGGTGAATATTGTTTCAGCAATTCAAAGACATAAATTACAGAATGGAGAGAAGCACATGGATCAAGATTTGCTCCATACAATCCATCTAGTTGCTAGGAGACCACATATCTAACATGCAAGGCCATAAGTGGACTGGGTAAAAGAATCAGCCCTTTAGAAGAAAGCAGAGAGAGAAGGACGTGCAGGACATAGGTGGAGAGTTCAGAACCAATGTTCTATTTCAGAGACCCAGCAATCCATAATTTGACATACAATCCATGCACTACTTATCCTTCTCCAGCAACAATGTAAGATATTTGAAGCCAATTAAATAAATAGACTGTGCACAACAAATAAAAAAAAGCGACATTGTGAGGGAATACTCCATAAACAGCTCACTGTTGTGTCAATTTGCTAGATATTGGCTTGATTTGATTTATTATTGTCACATGTACCAAAGTACAGTGAAAAGTATTATTTTGTATGCTATTCAGGCAGATCATATGTTACATATGTACATTAGGGCAATAGAACAGATGTAGAATATATTTTTATGAGTGCCTCCTGCCACTGTTTACTGAGTAGTGTAAATGTAAACTTTGCCCTCTCCAAAGGTTAGATCTCCTGTTAGTTAGAACTCTTCAAGCTTAAGAGTAACACACAAACGTGCAAATTTAATCTGCTTGCAGCATTTGGAGAAAGCAAAATGAATGAATTGCATGAGGTATGAATTGCATGATCTGTAATCCTGTAACACAATAGTGGGGTGGAGGTGGGGGAATGCAAGCAAAATAGATCAACAATTTCAAAGAAATTTGGATGGACACTAACTGAAATAACCCTGAAATACAATGTGGTGAGAGGGGTGAATGAGACTGACTGGATTGAAGAACCATTATGGATTTGATGGAACAAATAGCATCCTCTGTGAGTCTATGAGCAGAGTGGTACAAGACCAATCCCATAAATAATCAATGGATAGTGGAACTTGTGGAGTAGGTTAGCTCATCTGGCTAGATGGATGGTTTATCATGCAGAGTGCAGGCTCAAGTCACACATCAGCTGAGGTTACTACAAAAGTCCTGCCTTCTCAACCTCTCCCCTTGCCTAAGATGTGGTGAACCCCTGGTTAAACCATCATCTGTTGTCTCTCCCTAATGAGGGAGCGGGGCTATGGTGCCTTTACATTTTACCTATTGAAACCTGTTGTTTATAACCATTCAAACCCAATATACCATTAACAAGACGCAGTGCAGCAACTCATCATTGAGTCATGTTTCAATGCCTCATGTTCACGACCATCTGGAAGGACAAGAACAGCTGATATTTGGAAACACCGTCACTTTCAGTTCCCTTCCAAGCCACAATCCATTTGATGGTGGAACTGTATCAGCCTTCCTTCAGTGTCACTGGGTCACCCCAAAAGACTGCCATCCTTACAGCACAAGAACTTCAATGGTTCAAGATGACAGCTCAGCAACATCTTAACCAGTGCAATTAGCGATAAATAAGAAATGTTAAAGTCAATGTTTCGAGTCGGGACTTTCCTGTTCCTCTGATGCTGCCTGACCTGCTGTGTTCCTCCAGCTCCACACCGTATTGACTCTGACTCCAGCATCTGCAGTTCTTGCTATCTCTAACAATAAATGTTAACCTTACCAATCATGACCGCAGCCATAAATGATTAAAAACCATAAAATTTAAACAGGCCAAAACTATCAACCAGCTAGGAAGGAGGTTAAAATGCTAAGCGTGGAGTTGCATTTTAAACTAGAAAATTATAATGCTGTGACTGTGCTCTTGTAAGAACAGCAAATTATTAAAATAAAAACACAATTAGTAACAGAGAGACATCACAGCCAGAGGCTGCAAATTCAACTCAACCAAAGATTCTGAACTGAGAGTAATTGTATCAAAAGTTAAAACTCTGAGTTAGTGCAGAAAAACAGACAGACACAATCTTAGCCCCATCAGTAGATTATCTTCAGCCCAAAGGATGTTTTAATCAAGGAAGCCAATTGATGAAAGATGATACTGGAGTCAATCTTTGCTCAGTCTTACATTTATTTACAGAGAGATAAATTACTAGCATGCACCTCTGACCTCAACTATGCCACAGTTGCAGTATGTGTCTCTTTATATTCTTTCGAACTATAAATTAAAATAAAAGAATCAAACCGCACTAACCAAGTTTAAGAATGACAGTCCCTTAAAAGGACACATGAATTTCCAAGTTTTTGATAATTAATCTGTTGGAAATGTTATGATATGCCACTGGGGCAGCTGGGATTTGAAATTGGGCCAAGTAGGGTCACTATCATTACTCCTGACATACACAAAGTTCCTCAAGTAGGAATGAGACCAACATAATTTGTACAAATGAAGGAGACAATGACATGGCATTGTGAATGCGCGTTAAGTTGCTGACTCAGAAAAGATTAGCAGAGCCGACACCTGATCAGGATCAGATCAGGTGTATTGCAAAACTTTGTGGGAAGCTAGGGAAGTGATTGCTGGGACCCTTGCTGAGATATTTGTATCATCGATAGCCACGGGTAGGTGCCAGAAGACTGGAAGTTGGCTAACGTGGTCCCATTATTTAAGAAAGATGGCAAGGAAAAGCCAGGGAACTATAGATTAGTGAGCATGACATCAGTGGTGGGCAAGTTGTTGGAGGGAATCCTGAGGGACAGGATTTATATCTATTTGGAAATGCAAGGACTGATTATGGATAGTCAGCATGGCTTTGTGTATGGGAAATCATGTCTCATTAAATTGATTTTTTTTGAAAAAGTGACAAAGAAGATTTGAAGAAGGCAGAGTGATGGACGTTGTCTATGTGGACTTCAGCAAGGTGTTTGACAAGGTTCTGCACGGTAGACTGGTTAGCAAGGTTAGATCACATGGAATCCCCAGAGACTTGGATATCCATTTGGATACAATATCGGCTTGAAAGTAGGAAACAGAGCATGGTAGTGGAGGATTGTTTTTCACTGGAGACCTGTGACCAGTGATCTGTTGCAGGGATCGGTGATGGGTCATTGATTTTTGGTATTTACATAAATGATTTAAATGTGACTATAGGAAGAATGGTTAGTCATGTTGCAGGTGATGCCAAAATTGGTGGTGTACTGGACAGTGAAGAAGGCTATCTCAGAGTACAATGGCACCTTAATCAGATAGGCAGATGGGCCAAGGAGTGGAAGATGGAATCTAATTTAGATAAGAATGCATTTTATTAAGGAAAATCAGAGTAGGACTTATATACTTAATGGTAAGTTCGAGGGGAGTGTTGCTGAACAAAGAGACCTTGGGGTGCAGGTTCATTGCTCCTTAAAGGTGAAGTCACAGGTTTATAAGATAGTGAAGAAGGCATTTGGTACACTTGCCTTTATCGATCAATGCTTGGGTATAGGAGTTGGGAGGTCATGCTGCAGCTGTACAGGTCATTATTATGCCACTTTCGGAATACTGCGTGCAATTCTGGTCTTCTTGCTACAGGAAAAGTGTCAAACTTGAAAGGGTGCAGAAAAGATTTACAAGGATGTTGCTAGGGTTGGAGCACTTGAGCATAGGGAAAGACTGAATAGGCTGGGGCTATTTCCTCTGGAGCATTGGAGGCCGAGGGTGACCTTGGAGAGGTTTATAAAATCATGAGGGGCATGAATAGCCGAGGACTTTTTCCCAGCATAGCGGAGTCCAAACCTAAAGGACGTAGGTTTAAGGTGACAGGGGACAGATTTAAAAGGGACATAAAATGGGCAACGTTTTCAGGCAGATGGTGGTGCATGTATGACATGAGCTGCCAGAGGAAATGGAGGAGACTGCAACAACATTTAAAAGGCATTGGAATGGAATGTGAATAGGATGGGCTTAGAGAGGTATGGGCCAAATGCTGGCAAATGGGACTAGATTAATTTGGGATATCTGGTTGGCATGGATTGAAGGGTCTGTTTCTTTGTTGTGCAACTGTGTCACTGTATGACTCTAAAAGCAATTTAAGTTTCCAGTTAGTTCGTCCTTGATGTATGCAATATTTAAAGCCTTTCAATTAAAGTCCTTTCTAGAAGTGTGGGCAGTTGTAAATTGTTTTCTTCTCTCAAGGCATGTATACATACATGCAGATAACAAGGTGTAGAG
>NC_063345.1:69282396-69324010 GCF_021869965.1 Rhincodon typus
ATCCAGCTCTACACCTTGTTATCTCAGATTCTCCAGCATCTGCAATTCCTACTATCTCTATGCATACATGCAAATTATTTTTGATATACACAGAAATTGCTGGAAAAGCTCAGCAGGTCTGCCAGCATCTATGAAGAGAAATCAGAGTTAACATTTCGAGTCCGAGGAAGGGTCACCGGACCTGAAACGTTAACTCTGATTTCTCTTCACAGATCCTACCTGACCTGCTGAATTTTTCCAGCAATTTCTGTGTTCGTTTCTGACTTACAGCATCCACAGGTTCTTTTGGTTTTTATTTTTGATATACGTGTCATGCTTTAGATTTAAATCGGAAGAATGATGTTTCATCTTGTGATCTGTGAACGTCACTAAAAGATTGACTCTGATTAAAAGTCCATTCACTAATATTTAAGCTGCATTAAAGTTTGGGCATGATTGTTGAGTACATTCATCTCAATGTAAGGATGGAGAACATTTGTGGATGCACATTTTAAGTTGAAAATGTTCATGTAAGTATATATTGACTAAAGTTTATTCATGTACCTTATAAAAAAAATTCAGCCTTGAAGCATGACAATGAACAGTTGCTATGGTATCTAGCTGTGCACACATTTGAACACCTTCAAAACGCTTGGATTTAATTGCATTACTGCTGAAAATTGCTCCTGCTTTATGGAGTTTCAATTAAAGATTCACAGCCTTGTTTTAAATCAAGAGTGAAACAAAAAAATAACTTGTTTCAGTGTTTTTGATATCTAGAAATGACCTCAGGTGGTAGGAAGTGGTAGCAAATAAAATCTGACACCTCCCCAGCAAAACATAGTGATATAAAATAAAACAAAACATGTGGGAACACTGAGTTCCCTTGGGAGTATTTGTGTATTGGAAACAGAGTTAAGAGGTAAAATCTTTCACTCTCTCTGGTGACAAACCTGAAGGCAGAGAGGGAACGTAATTAGGCAGGGTGGGGGTGCACCTTTGTGGAATTAAGTCTTGGGGGAAATCCTTTCCTGGATCTCCTGGGATTGAGATGCTAACTGTTTAATAATCACCACCACAGGGTATGATGCCATTGCTGCTGGGATTAATCCCACAGCAGGTGGACCTGTCTCTCCACAGTGTATGCTGCAGTTAAAACCCATGCAGTGAGTTTGTCATTGCTGGGGGGAGAAACACGGAGTTCCTCCAAAGACACTCAGTGCCCAGTTGAAAAGTAACACATCAGAAAAGGGACACACTGAAACCCAGCCTTCCCTCAGCTATGCTTGTTGATGGTCTCTTGCGCTCCACCTACCTGCACTACTTATCTGATTAATAAAGGCAAGTATCCATATGCCTTCCAAACCACCTTTTCTACCTGCCGTGCTGCCTTCAAGAATCTATGGACACGCATACCAAGCTTCCTCTGATCCTCTATACATCCCAGCGTGCTACCATTCAATGTGTACTCCCAAAATGCATCTCCTCACGCTTTTCAGCTGACCATATTTCCAACATTTATGTCTACATCATTAATGTACACAACAAACAGCAAGGGGTCCAGCATTGATCCCTGCAGTAAGCCACTGGACCCAGGTTTCCAGTCACAAAACACCCTTCAACTATTACCCTCTGCTTCCTGACACTAAGTGAATTTTGGATTCAATCTGTCAAATTGCCCAGGATCCCATGGGCTCTTAGCTTCTTGACCAGTCTGCCATGTGAGACCTTGTCGAAGGCTTTACTGAAATCCTTGTAGATGACACCAACTGCACTACACTTATCTAAACACCCTATCCTTGAAAATTTCAATCGAACCTGTCGGACATGATCTCCCTCTGACAAAGCCATGCTGACTATTCTTGATTACTCGTTGCCTCTCCTAATGGAAATGAATACTGTCCTTCAGAATTATTTTCAATAGTCTCTCTACCACAGATGCTAAATTCATTGGCTTGTGGTTTCCTGCTTCATCTCTATCACCGTACTTTAAAAATGGTTCCACATTAACTGTCCTCCCATCTGTCCAGAAAGAATTTGAAAATTAATATCAGAGCTTCTTCTTCCCTTGCCAGAAGAAGTGGTGCAGTCTGGTAAAATTGCAACATTTAAAAGACATTTGAAAAGGTATATAAAAAGGAATAGTTTAGAGGGATATGAGCCTAGGTGCAGACAAATGGGACTAGTTCAGTTTAGATACCTGATCAGCATGGATGAGTTGGATCAAAGGGCCTGCTTCAGAGCTGTATGACTTTGTGGCTCCACAGCAGCCTTGGATTTATCTCATCTGGCCTTGGGGATGTATTCAATTCTTAGCCAGCTAAAACTGCCAATACCTCCTCCTTCTCAGTTGTAAATGTGTTTAACTATATCAGAGTCTTCCACTTTGATTTTACCTACATTGCTGTTCTTCATAGTGAATGCAGATGCAAAGTACTGATTTGAAAGTTCAAAGTCAAAGTTTGCCATTCTGGTCTCTAATGGCCCCTAAGACATCTCTAGATTTTTCTTATTCTTACTCACTAGTGTCTTCTCATGTTCCTTCTTCGCTGTCCTCACTCTCCGTATTTACCATATGTTTCCTTTTATTTCTTATCAAATCCTCTGCATTCCTCAATAACCAGGGTTCTGTGGAATTTTTGGTCATACTCTTCACCTTTACAAGAACATGTTGGTCTTGCACTATTTCTTTTTGAAAGACTCCCATTGTTCTGATGGAGAATTTCCTACAAGTAGCTGTTCCCAGTCCACTTTGACCAGATGCCTGCTTTATCCAATTAAAATTGGCCTTCCTCCAATTATTTCTGGTCCATACTTGTCCTTTCCAGGCACATCTTAAATCTTACTGAGTTTTGGTCACTACCACCAAAATGTTCCCCCACTGCCATATCTACCATATATCCAACTTCGTTCTCTAAAATTAGCTGAAGCACCTCTTTTGTAGGACTTCTCCTGAACTCTCCTGAACACATCTAGGGAAGCTAAAATCCTCTACTATTGTTACCCTATTATTTTCACACTTCTCTGAGATTTGCCTACATATCTGTCTTTCTATCTCTCCCTGACCATTTGGGAATCAATAGTACACCCTCCTGAGGGAGGCAATGGCCTAGTTGAATCCAGAGACCCAGGTAATGTTCCTGGGACCCGGGTTCAAATCCTGCCACGACAGATGGTGGAATTTAAAGTTTGTGAGAAGATTTGTAGCTCAGATTGTAGACTTGCTCACGGAACCAGTGTGTTTGGTTGCAGATATTTCGTCACCCTGCTAGGTAACATCATCAGTGCGCCTTTGGTGAAGCCTTGGTGTTCTGTCCCATTTGTTATTTATATGCCTCGGTTTGCTGGGGTGATTTTTCAGTGTCCGATCCTATTTTTCAGGGTTTGTATATCGGGTCCAACTCAATACAAGGCACGCCAACATGTAGACTAGCCAAAGAACTACAATGGAAACTGGAATGCTGAATTGACAACAGTATCTACTCCATCCACTCCTCCCAAGAATTCCTCAACATCATCAGAATAGAAGAGGACGACATAATGATATCCGTTGACGTAACAGAACTATTTATATCCATAAACATCGACCTAACCAAAGAGACAATTGCCACACTGCTGAACAAATCAGAAGGGCAGGCACCCCACGAAACCAACAGCATCAACAAGGGCAGCACCCTAAAACTGCTGAATCTGTGCCTCACAACACACTTCACCTTCAACAACCGTATATTCAAACAAATCAACGGAACACCAATGGGATCCCCAATATCAGGACTGATTGCAGAAGCAGTAATGCAAAGATTAGAATGAACAGCATCCCCACTATACAACCCAAACTCTGGGTCTGCTATGTAGTTAACACCTCCATGATTATCAAATGCACAAGACTAGAAGAAACCCACCGACACATAATCAACATTCACAAAAGAAGAAGAGAAAAATAACCGACTACCCTTCCTAGGCATAATGGTAGAACATAAGAACAACGGGGAACTCCAGACTAGCGTATGCAGAAAGACCACACATATGGACCAAATACTTAATTACTCAGCATCCACCCCAACCCCCATAAAGGAGCTGCATCAGGGCATTATGCAAACAGGCCAAAACACACTAGAGCAATCCAGAATTGTGCAAAGCAGAACAGGAGCACTGATATGGAGTTTTTAAAAGGAATGGATACCCAACAAGCACAGTCTGCCATTACCTCCGCGAAGAAGATACAACACGCCAGACACACTAGTCACCCTACTGTACCTCAGAGATAACCACAAGACAACTCAGACCCCTAGGCATCAGTGTAGCCCACAAACCAATAACCACCCTGCGACAGCTACTGACGAATGTAAAGGATTCCATACCTGCAACCAATAAAACTAACGTAATCTACAAAGTACCATGCAAGGGCTGTGAAAAACATTACATAGGCTAAACTGGAAGAAAACCAGCAACAAGGATACATGAACACCAACTAGCCACCAAGAAACCAATTCTCACTGATCTCAATACACACGGGCAAAGGACACGAATTTGACTGAGACAACACATCCATAATAGTATGAGCCAAACAGAGACATGCCAGGGAATTCCTGCAGGCTTGGCATTCCAACCAGAACTGCATCAACAAAAATGTTGAACTGGACCCAATATACAAACCACTGAAAAACAGAACTGGAAGTAAGGCCAACCATCCTTGCAAACCAAGGCATATAAATAACAAGCAGGACAGAACACCAATGCTTCACCGGAGGTGCACTGATGATGTTACCTAGCAGGGTGACTAAATGTCTGCAATCAAACACACCGGCTCGGCGAGCAAGTCTACAACCTCAGATGGTAGAATTTGAATTCAGTAAATATCTGGAATTAAAGAGTCTAATGATGACCACGAATCCATTATCGATTGTTGGAAAACCCACCTGGTTCACTAATGTCCATTAGGGAAGGAAACTACACTCTTATCTGCCCTCTGGGCGATTAGGCATAGGCAATAAATGCTGGCCTAGCCTTCATCCTGTGAATGAATGAAAAAAGAATCATTCCCAACAAGTTCTACCCATATGGTTTGGGTTTTACTTCCATGCCCTAATTGCCATTAAGAGTCACCCACATTGCTGTGGGTCTGGAGTCACATGTTGGCCAGACCAGGTGAGGACAGCAAATTTCCTTCCTTAAAGGATATTAGGTGAACCACATGAATTTTTCCTGACAATCAACTAAAGTTTCATGGTCATCATTAGACTCAAAATTCAAGACTTTTATTGAATTCAATTTCCACAATCTGTCATGGTGGGCTTTGAACCCGGGTCCCCATAACATTATTTGTGTTTCTGGATTATGAGGCTAGCAATAATACCACTAGCCCTTCACCTCCCCAACTAGTCCAGTACTTTTTACGATATCATCCCTCCTTATTGAAGTAATTGACTTCTGGATCAATATTGTGACACCACCTCCTCTTTTACACTCCTCCCTGTCTCTCATAAAGATTTGATAGCCTGGAATATTGAACTGCCAGCTTGCCCTCTCCCTTAATCATGTCTCCGTGACAACAATAACATCACATCCTTTGTCATACCCTACTCTCAACTCATCTGCCATACTCTAAAGACTCCTTGCATTAAAATAAATCCCATACAAGCTTGCTGAGCCCCCTCATGTCTTAACTTGACTATATGCACTCTGCCTGCCAGTCTGAGTTGGCTTTTCATCACCCCCTACTCCTGCTGTATTCCAATCCCCTAGCAAATTAGTTTAAGTCCCCATAAATTCCATTTGCAAACCTCCCCCTCAACTCGCAGGATGTCAGTCCCATCGTGATTCAGATGCAGTCTTGTCGGATTTGTACAGGTCCCAGCATCCCACCAGCTGCAGAACTACACCCAGTGATCAAAGGAACTAAAGCCCACCCTACTGCTCCAACTCTTTAGTCATGTGTTCATCTACTCTAGACATTGTTGGGCGGCACAGTGACTCAGTGGTCAGCACCAGGGACCTGGGTTCAATTCCACCCATGGCTGATTGTCTGTGTGGTGTATTGATGTTCTCTTCATGTCTGTGTGTTTCTGCCGGGTCCTCCAGTTTCCTCCCACAGGCCAAAGATGTGCAGACTATGTGGATCGGCCATGCTAAATTGCCCATAGCGTCCAGGGATGAGGCAGCTAGGAGGACTAGACAGTGTAAATGTGGGGTTTTGGGAATAGGGTGGGGTCTGGGTGGGATGCTCTCCAAAGGGTTGGTGCAGAATTAGTGGGCTGAATGGACTCCTTCCGTACTACAGGGATTCTATGATGATTCTGTCTTATACTCATTAGCATGTGACACTGAGAGTACAATCTTTGAGGTCCTGCTTTTTAATCTCCACAAATGATTGTCACAGGACCTCATTCCACTTTCTACCTATGTCATTGGTCCCAATGTGAACCACAGTATATCTGATTGTTTGCCCTCCCCCTTCAGAATGCCCTGTAGCTGTTCAGTGTCATCTCTGACCCTGGCCCAGGGAAGCAATGTACTATCCTGGAGTCATGTCTGTGGCTGCAGAAAAACCAGTCTGTATCCCTCACTATTCAGTCTCCTACTGCTACTGTTCTCCCTCTTGTCTTCCTCCCACTTTCTACAGCTGGGGTCTGTCTTCACTCCCCAGAGGAACTGTTCATATCACTATTTCCCACCACAGAAAATCTGTCCTTGAGTGTGTTGCACTTTGGAGCTTTCCTGATTACCTGCCTTCAACCCCTCCTTAATGCGACTTTAAAGTGGACAAAAGCAACATACTCACTACCTACTTATCAGCTCACTGCTTGGCATTGATGGGACTTTCATCAGCTTTTTTGAATTCTAACGTGATTCCTGTTGGGGTGTAGTGGCTGATCGTGATCTGTGCCTTGCTTATTAGGCTGTTAGCAGGAATTCCCATGCAGCAATTCACTCCAGGATTGCTTTACTCCATCTGGCTCCCCTTCAAGTCAGAATAGACTACAGACTTACTGTACACAGTTCTGCTTCAGTGATGCTCACTTGCAGTGCACTCTTCCCAATTTTCTCCACTGGGATGCTGACTTGCTACACACTCTTCCCAGTCTGGATTTCTCTATGAGTGGCAGTGCTGACCACAACAGCCTCTGATTGGTTGTTAGCTTTTGGTAGGTGAGAACCTAAGCCCTGGAGTCTTGATTCTAGGAAAGACCTGGTGGTTTGCTAGTGCTTCCTGAAATGAGGCAATACAGATTTCACATTGGCTCACAGCTAAGAGGCGAAACACACCATGTTTCAGCAAGATTCCACCCAATATTTCAGGCTGGTGATCCTTTGTCACAATGAGGACCACTTCAAGATGTCGTAGCTGTTTTAAGTCAGACTGGGAAAGGCCAGAGAAGAGTTCAAAAAGATGTGTTCGTGACAGGGTGAGACAACCAGCCCTAAATGACAAAATACTTGATTATGCAAAACAAAAAGTGATGATTATGGAAAAAGAGGAGATTAAAAAAGAGTCTAGAGGGTGTGAAAACTACCAGCAACAACTGTATCCTAAAGGGAAAGAGAAGAGATAGAAAGACTAAAAAGTGAGAGCAAATTGGCAGAGGCAGATAGTGTAAGACAGGCAAACTAGACACAGGATGATTATTCAAGTTGCTAAATCTTTGATTAAGCAGACAGAGAGAGACAGAGCATGTGCAACCTGAAACAGTCAGACCATGACAGAGTCTGCAACTCAATACTGGCAGTGAGTTACTGACAAACCTGACAAATTGTGATGAAATTGACACAGGCAGACACTGAGTGTATATGCAACTCAGCATGGATAGACAGCGAGACAGTGAGCTATTCAGCACAGACAGTGAAGATATTATCATAAGATGTCAGTGAGGTAATGATCTACTCTACACCAGCAGGCAGTGGGTGTAAAAGTGGCAGCACAGAGTACATATTCAACACAGACACACAGTGAAACAGTGAACAACTCGACACATGCAGACATTGAGAAAGTGAGCAAGCAGATTCTGGCAGAAAGTAAGACTGTAATAAACACAACACTAGGCAGACAGTGAATTAATTGACACAGGCAGTCAGATAGAATGAGCAACTCGACAGACAGTGAGAGAGTCAGGTAATCAACACAGGCAGATAGACAATGTGAGCAACTCAACATAAGTTGACAGTGAGAGTGAGGCCAGAGTAAAATTAGAAACCATACAATTTGGAAGGAGTGACAGTGGGACTGAGAACTGGGTCTAAAACTGTGCAATTAACGTTTTGATTGGCGATAAATAGAAATGAGGACCTAAAATATTGAACTGGCATGAGGTTTGGAAAATCATGGAATACCACTTGTCATGACAACCAGATGATTCAAAACAGAATTGCTTACATTGCATTATCCCAAGGTCAGAAGTCACACAACACCAGGTTAAGTCCAACAGGTTTATTTGAAATCACAAGCTTTCGGAGCACTGCTCCTTCGTCAAGTGATATTCCTTGTTCCCATTTCCAACTATATTATCTCAGCTCCCATTCTCACTGCATTATCCCACCTTCAAATCTCACAGCATTATCACAGTTCTCATTTCCAAGGCACAATCCCAGTTCCAATCCCTACTACACTTTCCCAGCTCCCATTCTCACCGCATTATCTCAGCTCCAATTCCCACTGCATTATCCCAGTTTCCATTCCCATTACAGTACCCCAATTCACATTCCCTTGCCATTATCCAAGTTGCCATTCTCACTTCTTTATCCCAGTTCACATTCTCACTGCATTATCCCAGTTCTCATTCCCATTGCATTATCCTAGCTCAATTCCCACTGCATTATCCCAGTACCTATTCAAACTACATTATTGAGGCTCCCATTCCCATTGCATAATCCCAGTTCCCATTCCCATTACATTATTCCAATTTGCATTCCCATGTGAACTTGGATAATGATCCCTGTTACCATTCCCACTTCATTATCTCAGTTCCCATTCTCACTGCATTATCTCAGTTCCCATTTCCACTGCATTGCTCCAGTTTTCAGTCCCATTGCATTAACACGGTTCATATTCCTGTTACACTATCCCAGTTCCCAGTCTCTTTCTATTTTCTCAATTTTCATTCCCACTGCATTATCTCAGTTCTCAGTTCTTATTCTCACATCATCTTCCTAGTTCCTATCCCCACAGTGTTATCCGAGTTCCAATTCCCATTGCTTTATCACAGTTCTAATTTCCAGTGCATTTTCCCAGTTATAATTCCCAATATAATTATCCCAGTTCTCATTTCCACTGCATTATTCCCGTTCTCACCTTCATTGCATCACCTCAGTTCCCATTTCCATGCCATTATCCTAGTTACCAATTCCACAACATTATGCCAGCTGCCACTCTCACTGTATTATCCAAGCTCCTGTTCCCATTGCACTGTCACAGTTCTCATTCCCATTTGCATTTTCACAGTTCTAATTCCCACTGCATTATCCCAGTTCTCTTTCCCACTAAATTATCCCAGTTCCCAGTCTCTTTCCATTATCTCAATTCTCATTCCCACTATATTATCCCAGTTCCTGTTCCCACTGCATTATCTCAGTTCACATTCCCACTTCATCTTCCTAGTTCCAATTCCCACTGCATTTTTTCTATTACGGTTCCCACTATATTATCCCAGTTCCCATTCCCACTGCGTTATTCCAGTTGTCATCTTTACTGCATCATCTCAGTTCCCATTCCCACGCCATTATTCCAGCTCTCATTCCCATTTGATTATTCCAGTTACCAATTCCACTACAATATCCTAGCCCCATTCCCATTGGAATTATCCTAGTTCTCATTCCCACTGCATTATCCCAGTTCTTATCCCCACACTTTCCCAGCTCCCATTCTCACTGCAGTATCAAATTCCCATTCCCACTACTTTGTCCCAGATCCAATACCCACGACATTATCCCAGTTCTCATTCCTACACTACATTATCCCAGTTCTAATTCCATCTACATTGTCTCAGTTCCCAGTCACACTGCATTATCTTAGTTCTGAATCACATGCCATTATCCCAGTTAGCATTCCCACTACCTTATCCTAGCTCCCATTTCCATTATATTTTCCCAATTTTCATTCCAACTGCATTAACCCAGCTCCCATTCCCATTGCGTAATTCCAGCTCCCTTTTCCACTTCCACTGCTTTAGCCCAGATCCCATCCTACTGCTTTATCCTCCCATGGGTGTGTCCCAAGTTTGTAAGTTGTATCCATTCTGTTCACACCTCTTGAGATTTTGAGCACTTTGAGCAAATTTCTCTTAACTTCCTGTTCTCCACTGAAAACAACGCTAACTTTTCCAATGTATCCATGCAACTGAAATTCCTCCTCCTCAGGAACTTTCTTGTGAGTCTTATCCACACTCTCTCTCATGCTTTCACATTCATCCTAAAGTTTGATTTCCAAAGCTAAAAATGATATTTCAGTTGAGGTTGAACCAGGGTTCGACACAAGTTTAATACAACCTCCTTGCTGTTGTACTCTATGGTCTTATTAATAAAGATTAAGATTCTGTAAAAGTTTATTACCTGCTCTCTCAACCTGTCCTGCCATCTTCAATTATTTTTGAAGATATTATTAGGTCTTAGTTGAGACAAGTAACATTTGATTTAAAGAAAAGAATTTCAAAATTGCAATCATTTCCAGAAAAATAAATCCACAAGACTCTATGATTTTTTTTAAAAATTCACCAAATGAAATTCAAACAAAGCAAGAATGAAAGATAATCACCAATTATTCTGGCAGTACACCAGGATATATACCATCAACTCCAGTCACAGAGTCCTTCAGCACCTTATCTTCCTCACGAAAAATTTCAGTTGCCCTTCTTCAAAGGTTAATTTAATGCTCAACTGATGGCAATGCACAACCAAACAAGGCTCTACAAATGTGGTCTTCACTAAAAACAGTACAGATCAGCACAGCATCCTCAATCTCTGCTTGTGAAGATCTGAATGCTATGTGTCCACAAATGTTACCTTTAAGTGACAGAAATTGCTGCAGCAACTGCATAGTTTTGTGTCCTCAGGTTCTGAATCTAGCATCTGTCCTCTTCAGCCTGCTTGTGTTGTATCACCAGCATCATTATCTGAGCTTGGGTTCTTCTGTATCCCTTTTATATGTTTCAAACAGTTTCCGTCTCTCAGAAGATTTGCCTTTCTCTTTCAGGTTCAGAATTAATTTCCTTAAATACTGGGAAGTTCTGTGTCCTATCTTGATTTCCTTTTTCAATTCATATTTATCTCACTGTCCCATACAACAAGTTTTGCAGCGGTTCAAGAAGGCAGCTCACCAACACCATCTCCAGGACAATTAGTGATGGGCAATAAATGTTGGCCCAAACAATGACACCCACAGCCCATGAATGAATACAACGTATAAAGCTTTGAAACCACGTATTCCGTCACAATAAACGTCAAGATCCCTCTGCTTCTGTTTCCCCGTTAGAATTTCCGCCTTAATTTTGTATTGTCTGTCCTCTTTATTCTCACCAGAATGAAATATTTCACCCTTTTCTGCATTAATTTTCATCTGCCAATTTCAACAATCTGTCTATGTCCTTTTGAAACTCCATAGTCTCCTGCACACTGCTTGCAAGGCTTCCAAGTTTATATCATCTGCAGATGCCAAAAAGGTGTCATACATATGAAGTTCTAGATCATTAAGAAATGTCGAAGGACATGGGTCGCAACAGTGACCTCTGAGAATTCCAACTACAAACCTTTCTCCAGTCTGAGAAACAATCCTTAGCGAAGGGTCCAGACCCGAAACGTCAGCTTTCCTGCTCCTCAGATGCTGCTTGGCCTCCTGTGTTCATCCAGCTCTACACCTTGTTATCTCATTAGCCAAATAGTTTACTTTTGTATTTAACATGGAAATCATGCCCCTCAGCCAATTCTGTATTCATATCACTTCTGTCCCTTTTATTCCATGAACTCTAGTTTTGCTGGCCAGTCCATTCTGTGGCATTTTGGAAGTCAATGTGCACCACTTCATATGTCTCTGTTACTTCTTCAAAAAACTCCAGCAACTAAAATACAGTTTGCACTTATAAAAGCTGTGCTGGCTTTCCTTAAATTCAACTAAGTGGCTATTAACTTTGCTCTGAATTGTTGTCTGTAGAAGTTTTCCCACCACTGCGATTAAACTACATGGATTGTATTTGCTAGTTGTCTTGGATTGCAGAGAGTATCCAAATGGTTCTTTTCAGGCTCGGTTAAATGTAATTAAGAGAAGACTCGACAACAGCAATTTCTTTAAATATGAACATTTATTGAGCAATTATAAAGATGAGAAAAGAAAGGAACACTTATTAAGTAAATAAAAAGAATGAAAAAGAGAGGGAAAGAAACAATAAGCCTCACACCCTTCTGCCATCAGGGACCCCTCAATCGACGGTTCGTCTGGAGGCCGAAGTTGTTCCTGACACTGTTTGCAATCCTGGTCTGAGGTGAAGTCCAGCAACTTAGAATGAAACTCTCTCTCTTTTAAAGTGTAACAAATGGCCAGGCACAGAAAAACAATTACAGGATAACATGTGGATTGTGCGGTCTTTGGCACGCACAGGAATGTTCACAGGACTCATTCAAGGTCATGCAACCATCAAATATCATCAACAATTTTAGCCCTTCAGCCCATCCTATACACTGGGTTTATCCTTACACTCTCTTTTGAACAAGGTTGTAGTGTTTACAATTCCCCTGTCTCCTGGCGCAATCTGACTCTAAGGAAGACTGAAAGATTATGGCCAGTCACTCTGCAATTTCCAAACTCACTTCCCTCCATATCCTTGGTTGCATCTTATCTGGTCCTGGTATTTTAACAACTTTAACTATAAATAGCCAATCCAATACCTCCTCCATATCAACTTTAAACCCTTCAAGTGTCTGACTTGTCTCTTCTTTATGACATGGGTTGCATCTTACTCCTTGTTAAATACAGATGCAAATCATTTGTTTAATGCCTCAGCCGTGCCCCTGCCTCCATGTGTAATTCCCCATTTTGCTTCCTAATCTACATCATGCTTCTTTTTATTATCCTTTATGATTTATATACTTGTAAAAGGACTTTTGGAATTTCTTTTAATGTTAGTTGTCAATCACTTTTCATCCCCTCTTTGCTTGTCTCATTTGCTTGTCTCATTTGCTTCTATTACTTCCCTTCTGAATTTTCTACATTTATGCTTCTTGTAAGGCGATCAGTTATAGATATTTATGTCAACCATTGAAGTTGACTTTCCCATAACTAATTATTCTTAGTCGAGATTTCCCTTGTTCTTTTATGACAACAACCTGTACTTCAAGGTATGATGATCAATGTGCCTTAAATATTCCCCCAAAACTTGGCCTACTAGGCCTACATCAAAACCCGAGAACCAGGTATAACAGTGCCTCCTTTCACATTGGCTGGAGCACACTGCTGTACAAAATTCTTCCAAACGCTCCCTAGGAGCTCTTGCCCCCCTTTGGCCTTTACATAATTGTGATTCCTACTGTGTTTGCACATTGGTTAGGCCACTTTTGGAATACAGCATCCAATTCTGGTGTCCCTGTTATAGAAATGATGTTGTGAAACTTGAAAGGGTTCAGAAAAGATTCACAAGGATGTTGCCAACATTGGAGGGTTTTAGCTATAGGGAGAGGCTGAATAGGCTGGGCCTATTTTCTCTGGTGCATCGGAGGCTGAAGGGTGACCTTATGGAGGTTTATAAAATCATGAAGGGCGTGAATAGGGTGAGCAGACAAGGTCTTTTCCCTGGGATGGCTGAGTCCAAAACTAGAGGGCATAGGTTTAAGGTGAGAGTGGAAAGATTTAAAGGGACCTAAGGCGTAACATTTTCACACAGAGGGTGCTGCGTGTATGGAATGAGCTGTCAGAGGAAGTGGCGGAGGCTGCTACAATTACAACATTTAAAAGGTGTCTGGATGGGTATATGAATGGTAAGGGTTTAGAGGGATATGGGCCAAATGCTGGCAAATGGGACTAGATTTATTTAGGATATCTGGTCTCCTGGACGAGTTGGACTAAAGGATCTATTTCAGTGCTGTACATCTGTATGACTCTATGACACTAATTAGAGTCCCCTATCATAAATAGTCAATAATATTTGCACCACTTTATAAAGTCCTAGCAAATATTCTCTTTACATCTTTGCTAATAGTTGGCAGCCTATAGACAACATCAAGTATGTAGCTGTTATCTTTGTTGCTGAGCCCTAACTAAATAGTTCTGTTCTTGACCCCTCTGGGATATCCTGTCGCTTTAGCATTGCAATCATTTCCTTCGTCAATACTGCCAGACCTATTCTTTTCTTCCATTCCTATCTTTCCTGAAAACTTTGTATTCAAACCTGCTTTTCTTTGAACGAAGTGCCTGTAATAGCCACAGCATTGTGTCCTGGATCTTCCAAGAAGAGCAACCTGATTGTGACCCCTAAGCCTATTTTCTTACCCTGCATCTGTACTCTGAACATCTGGGCCTAGATTCCTATGCCACAGCCTTCAGAATTATGCGGTGTATCTTCAACCCAGCTGAATCATCTCAGTGTAGAATCGCTGGCGGAGACTAAGCCATGCACTCTTTGAACAGCACTAACCCCATGCAGATACGTAAAGAGTTTAATTGCTCTAAAACCTGGTTGGAAAGCTATGCGAAGAAGGTGCAATTAAAAGGCAAGTGGTGAGTGGCAGGTAAGTGGGTGAGGAGGTCGGGTGAGTTGTGACAGAGTCAGTTTGGGTGGAATTTGGATGGGAGGTGGGGCGAGTGTTGGTGATTCAGAGGAATCAGTATTTTTACTTGTTCAGGAATTTAGGCAAGTTTTATTCTCTAATCTTTCCAGGTACTGTACCTAGTAGGTGATTCAGAACATAAAATTTCATAGAATCCCTGCAGTGTGGAAACAGGCCCTTCAGCCCAACAAGTCTACACTGACCCTCAGATCATCCAACCCAGACCCATCCTCCTATAACCCACCTAACCTAAACACCCCTGAACACTACAGGCAATTTCGCATGGCCAATCCACCTAGCCTGCACATCTTTGGACTGAGAGAGGAAACCGGAGCACCCGGAGGAAACCCACCAGGCAGGGAGAATGTACAAATTCCACACACGGTCGCCCAAGGGTGGAATCAAACCCAGGTCCCTGGCGCTGTGAGGCAGCAGTGCTAACCACTGTGCCACCGTGCTGCCCACTTTTAAACATGTGGAAGCACCAGACTGTAACCCAAAGCAGGAAGCACCATAAATATTCTACCCTCGATGACAGTGGAGTCCCAAGCACCTCGTTGCAAAAGGCAAAGCTAAGTATTTGAATTATCTTCAGCCAAAAGGATTATATATCTTGGCATCCTTCTGAGTCCCCAGCATTGAATTACTACCCATGATATCATGACATCAAGAAACGGTTAGAGGCTCTGAATATTGCA
This sequence comes from Rhincodon typus, assembly GCF_021869965.1. NCBI lineage: Eukaryota > Metazoa > Chordata > Chondrichthyes > Orectolobiformes > Rhincodontidae > Rhincodon > Rhincodon typus. The sequence continues at coordinate 69,297,816 of NC_063345.1, forward strand.
AAGGCTATAGGCCTTGTCAACCTTCCAGCAATAGCACTGAAGATTTGTGCTCCTGAATTTGCCACAAGCTGTGCCAATACAGGTACAACACTGGCATCCGCCAAGCAATGTGGAACATTGCCCTGGTATGTCCTGTACACAAAAAGAGCACTCTCGATCATCAACGAAGTGATGGAAGGGGCTGTTGACAATGTTATCAAGCAGTGTTTATTCAATAATAAACTCAGTTTGGTTTCCACAAGCTCCACCCATTTCCTGACCTTATTACAGCCTTGGTTAAAACATGGACAAAAGGATTGAATTCCAGAGGTGAAGCGAGAGTGACAGCCTTGACATCAAGGCTGCATTCAACCAAGTGGAGCACCAAGGGGCTCTAGCAAAACTGGAACTGATAGAAGTTAGGGGATCTCTCCACTAGTTGGAGTGATTCATGCCACAAATAATTTGATTTTTCTCCATGTTTAATTTTTCAACCTTGAATGGCTCTGGAATGCTACAATTCCTGACTCTCTCTCTCTCTAGGTAAATATTGAAACCCTTCTTGCACCTTCAATGTATCTTGTTTCTGCCAATTTCTCCTGGGTCCACTGCTGCTTCTCCTGCCTCTTCCTCCAGGTGAAATGTTACCAATGTACCAGTCACAGCCTGAAAGGAGAGCATGATATAAATATTAAGGATCACAGTGGCCTCAAAAACCATCTAGGCCCTTGTGTGAAGTTGAAATTGTGACTGCAACAGATGGCAAATGTCAATGACATCTGAGGTATTCTTCCAGATGACTACTCCCAGTACTCTGGGGTTTTGCCATCTCTACCAGTGAATGGCACTTGGAAAGGGATGTTTAGATAGTTCATTGCCAACATTCCTTGGGCCTATTGAGTGATTAATGGAAGAGTATGTATATCAATACAGTGTATTTACAGAAGAGACACTGTTCTTGGACAACCAGAAGGTTCACTGCAAGAAGTAGAACTACATTGGCTCAGGCTGTGACTTTAGGGAGCTAGTGCAGAAATTTTAATGCCTCCAGAAAAACACTATGTAACATCAGCAGAATGGCCAGAGCCAATGAAGAATTATTAACTCTTTCAGAACCATTACATTTGACAAGACCAGCCTCCCTGATAAAGGGAATGTGTCTGCAACATTTCACTTCAGTTATGTTCTTGCTCAATCCCTGAACACCCTTTATAGGTATTGAAAGGTTGGTTAGACAGAGCACAGGCACATAGTCAAGAGTTTTATTCAACTCACACATCACAATTTCCACTCTGTTTCTTGTTCTCTACTCCTCATTAAGTTATCTCTTAATCCATTAAAGCATCAGCTAATCTGTAGTTCCATTTGGTGTCAGGAATTCCTTTCAGACCCTATTACATAATAAGAGGTATGTCCTCCTGTATAATGCCCTCCTCCTCACTCCTCTGTCAGCTGTTCCTGCTCTCTCCTGTCTTTATTACTGTTCCCATTCATCACGAGGCCTAAACACCACTCAATGCCTGCAGACACAAAGGTAGGCAAAGTCATTGAACACCAAACCTACATTCACCACATAGTGAAACCAAATTTTCCAGAGCTAGTACCAAGCCAAGTTGTATCCAAAACTAAAGCAGCAGCTTGAAATAGCAAACCAGCAACAATCTGTGAGAGATAGTAGGAACTGCCAATGCTGGAGAATCTGAGATAATGAGGTGTAGAGCTAGATGAACACAGCAGGCCAAGCAGCATCAGAGAAGCAGAAAAGCTGATGTTTCGGATCTGGACCCTTCTTCAGAAATAGGGGAGGGGAAGGGGATTCTGAAATAAATACAGAGAGAAGGGGAGGCGGATGGAAGATGGATAAAGGAGCAGATAGGTGGAGAGGAGATGGGCAGGTCAAGGAGGCAGGGATGGAGCCAGTAAAGGTGAGTGTAGGTGGGGGTTGGTCAGTCCAGGAAAGATGGACAGGTCAAGGAGGCGGGGATGAGGCTGGTAGGTAGGAGGTGGAGGTGGGGATTGAGGTGGGAGGAGTGGATAGGTGGGAGAAAGGACGGACAGGTTAGGGAGGCGGGGACGAGCTAGGCTGGTTTTGGGTTGCAGTCGGGGTAGGGGAGATTTTGAAGCTTGTGAAGTCCACATTGATATCACTGGGCTGCAGGGTTCCCAAGCGGAATATGAGGTGCTGTTCCTGCAACCTTCAGGTGGCATCGTTGTGGCACTGGAGGAGGCCCAGGATGGACATGTCGTCCAAGGAGTGGGAGGGGGAGTTGAAGTGGTTTGCAACTGGGAGGTGCAGTCGTTTGTCACAAACCGAGCATAGGTGTTCCACAAAGCGATCTCCAAGCCTCTGCTTGGTTTTCCCGATGTAGAGGAGGCCACATCGGAAACAGCGGATACAGTATACCACATTAGCAGATGTGCAGGTGAACATCTGTTCGATGTGGAAGGTTTTCTTGGGGCCTGGGATGGGGGTGAGGGGGGAGGTGTAGGGGCAGGTGTAGCACTTTCTGCGGTTGCAGGAAAAAGTGCCGGAGGTGGTGGGGCTGGTGGGGAGTGTGGAGCGGACAAGGGAGTCACGGAGGCAGCGGTCCCTCCGGAAGGCAGATAAGGGTGGGGAGGGAAAAATGTCTTTGGTAGTGGGGTCAGATTGCAGGTGGCTGACGTGCCGGAGGATGATGCGTTAGATCCGGAGGTTGGTGGGGTGGTACGTGAGGATGAGGGGGATTCTGTTTTGGTTGTTATTGCGGGGAGGGGGTGTGAGGGATGAGTTGCGGGAAACATGAGAAATGCGGTCAAGGGCATTTTTGACCACTGTGGAGGGGAAGTTGCAGTCCTTGAAAAACGAGGACATCTGGGATGTCCCGAAGTGGAATGCCTCATCTCAGGAGCAGATGTGGTGGAGGTGAAGGAATTGGGAATAGGGGATGGCATTTTTGCAGGAAGGTGGGTGAGAGGAGTTGTATTCTAGGTAGCTGTGGGAGTCAGTAGGCTTGAAATGGATATCGGTTTCCAGGTGGTTGCCAGAGATGGAAACAGAGAGGTCCAGGAAGGAGAGAGAGGTATCGGAGATGGTACAGGTGAACTTAAGGTTGGGGTGGAAGGTGTTAATGAAGTGGATGAACTGTTCGAGCTCCTTCTGGGAGCACGAGGTGGTGCCAATATAGTCATCGATGTAACAGAGGAAGAGGTGGGGGATAGGGCCAGTGTAGCTTCGGAAGAGGGATTGTTCCATGTATCCTACAAAGAAGCAGGCATAAATTGGGCCCATGCGGGTACCCATGGCCACCCCCTTTGTCTGTAGGAAGTGGGAGGAATTGAAGGAGAAATTGTTAAGGGTGAGGACGAGTTCAGCTAGGTGGATAAGTTTGTCAGTGGAGGCGGGCTGGTCGGGCCTGCGGGACAGGAAGAAGTGGAGGCCCTTTAGGCCAACTGCATGGGGAATGCAAGTATATAGGGACTGGACATTCATGGTAAAGATGAGGTGTTGGGGACCAGGGAATTGGAAGTTTTGGAGGAGGTGGAGGGCTTGGGTGGTGTCACGGACATAGGTGGGGAGTTCCTGGACCAAGGTGGAGAAGATGGAGTCAAGATAGGTGGAGATAAGTTCGGTGGGGCAGGAGCAGGCGGAGACAATGGGTTGGCCAGGGCATTCAGGTTTATGGATTTTGGGAAGGAGAAATGGGCGGTGTGGGGTTGAGGAACAATGAGGTTGGAGGCTGTGGGTGGGAGGTCACCTGAAGTGATGAGGTTGTGGATGGTCAGGGAGATGATGTTTTGGTGGTCGGGGGTGGGGTCATGATCAAGGGGGCAGTAGGAGGAGGTGTCAGAGAGCTGGCGTCTGGCCTCGGCAATGTAGAGGTCAGTGTGCCATATTACAACTGTGACACCCTTGTCTGCGGGACAAGGGCCAATCTGTGAGAAATGTTTTAAATAGTGCTCCTCCTTCCTGATAGTGGGAGGGTTCTTTTTGTTCATTCACAAGAAGAGGGCATCACTGGCTCGGCCAGAATTTATTGACCATCCCTAATTTCCCAGAGGGCAGCTCAACCACATTGCTGCAGGTCTGGAATCACATGTAGGCTGGGTGGGGATGGCAGTTTCCTTCCCTAAAGGACATTAGTGGACCAAATGAGTTTTTCCAACAATTGGCAATGGACTCATGGTCATCTTTGGACTCTTAACTCCAGGTTTATTTTTACTGAATTCAAATTCCACCTTGTTCCATGGCAGGATTCGAATCTGGAACCCCAGAAAATTATATGTGTGGCTGGATTGACAATCCAGCAATAATACCACTAGGCCATCACCTCCCCAGTGAATTATGCAGTGAGTCAGGCATCAGGTAGGCCAATATGCTCCAAGTTTTTCCCATAGCCTAAGCCTAATTTAAATGACTTATTCATTAACTGAGCTTGTTTTGGTGGGAGTTAAAGACCGAAAAGAGAATCTCGATTCAAAAAGGTAGTTGGCATATTTGTGATGCAATGAGCAGTTTTCTGCCAACCATATTTGGTTGGTGTCTACAAAACAAACATGGTGCAATCAAAGTTCTAGGCATGACCTCCTTGAATACATTTATATTTTCCCAAAATCAACATCATAAGATGGAAAGGATCAGCTCAATTATTACACGAGTGTTCTAAATAATCATTCATTCTGTTCATATCACAACTAACTTTGCTTTTTGTTTATACTCCAACTACCCCTTCATTCTATGTCGAATTAGTCTATTATTGCACCTTACAATCATTTATCCAGTTGGTTACCAGGTTAAAGACCGAAAGAACTGTGGATGCTGTAAACCAGGAAACAAAACAGAAATTGCTGGAAAAGCTCAGCAGGTCTGGCAGCATCTGTGAAGGAAAAAACAGAGTTAACGTTTCTGGTCTGGTGACCCTCAGAAGGAAGGGTCACCAAACCCAAAACTTTAACTCTGGTTTTTCCTTCACAAATGCTACCAGACCTACTGAGCTTTTCCAGCAATTTCTGTTTTGTTTCCTGGTTACCAGGTTAACCTTCTACCCTTACTCCAATTGACCTTTTACCTTCATAACATTCCATTGTATTCTTTACCCTATTCATTCTCTGTCTATGAGCTGTAGACTTATAAATTTAGACCTATAAATTAATGCGATATCATATGTTGGAAACAGTCCTTTCAGATTACATGAATTACATGTACAGTGCAGCAGACCATTCGACATAACCAGTCTGAACTGATGTTTATAATCCACACAAATTTCCTTCAATCTCAATCTTTCAGTTTATCTTCTAATTATCTTTTACAGTAAGTGCCCATCCAGTTTCCTTCTGAAAATACACCAGCCACATGTCTCAACTACTTTTCGAATAGTGGGCTGTACACTCTCCCTTAATAAAAAGATTGTGGTCAATTTCCCCTTTGTAATGACCCATTTCCCCAACATGTATTTATTGTCCTTGAGTTTAGTCTTCTCCAACAAGTGAAAATGTTCTCTTGACATCTATCCTTCATTGTCACTGGGCCAATAATCTTCAACTCATTCCCAATAGCACTGTGGCTGTAGTCCTCGAATAGGCCACCTCAAAGTCATTTCCCTTTTTTAAAGAAATAGCCTCTGAACTGTTCAGTCTCTAAGCTCCACAACCATGCTTCCAAATTATTGTTACACCACTGCCAGGGCTTCTCCCTACCTATTTATAAAATGGAGATCAGAACCATGCACAGTGCTCTTAGTGTTCTTGATTAGAATCCTTAATATAACTTCACTAATTCAGAATTCTATTCACATAGAAATAAATTGCAGTCTGTGCTGGTGGTTTTATTTGTCCTGTTGACCTGCAATGTTACCTTTGATGATTTGTTCACTTGCATTCTAAGATGTCATCACTCTGCCACTCTGTTCAGATCCTTCATTTCTATAGTGTAAGCAATGTTTCTTTTCCTTTGGTAGCAAGGGAAGTTAATTTGCTATCTAAGTATCAAGTTTTCCAACAACTTCTTGTATTTGCATTGGTTTTCTTTTTCTGAGTCTTAGTTATACTCCTTAGTTTAGGATCTTCGACAAATGTTGATGGTTATTTATGCCTACATCCAAATCATTCATGTAAATTATGGATAACACTGCTTGCTGCCTTCCTCCCGTCTAAAAATTTACTCTGGACCTCTACACTCATCTCTCTATTTTAACCAGTTTCCCCATTCAATTAGCTATGAAAATTTATCTTGTGGAGCCTCAAAGGCATTTGGACAAGATACTAAACTTGTTCAGCGTATGTAAGATGTCCCAGGCTACATTTTCACAAAGAGACAAGATGACCTTTTAATCAACAGATTATCATGTTAATTATAAATTTGATTTATTGGGAATGTGCAGAGCACAATTAGCTGCTGTATTCACTACATTGTAACAGGTAGACCACCCAAAAATGAATGAACTGGCTTTCAGATGTCATGAACTAATGTGATTCTATTTTCTTTGATGTTGGTAATGAAAGGAGACATGGAAGTGATGAGTCTGCTCAAACTTTTGCCATTTCTCTTCCAATTCAGTAGCTGACCCACCACCTCTGTTCCCATGGCCAAACGTGACCTTGAACAACTTCAACTGGAGCAGTCTTTGGCAGGAATTTCACTGGGCCCAAACCTCAGAGGACGCCAGAATAGTCAGAACAGGGATCTGAGCAGCCTGCCTCTCTTTCTATTAATACGGGTAGCCCATACAGGAATGGTAAAAAAAAAACAGCACAAATTCATGTCTGCACAGAGAATGCACAATGATGTGTTAGACATTGGCATATTAGTATGCTCTTGGTCGTTGTTTGAAAAATATAAATACTATTCACAAATTCCCAGAATGACATAAGTGGTTACAGCACAGACGGAAGTCAATTAGCCCATTATGTCTGTGCTGGATCTCTGAAGGAGCAATTCACCTTGTGCTCCCACCACCTCACAATAGCCCTGCATGCTCTTCTTTTTCAGATAATAATCCAACTCCTTTTTGAAAGCCTCAAGTGAATCTGCCTTCACTCTTAGGCAGTGCATTCCAGAACCTAGCCACTTTGGCCAACTGCCTTAAACCTGCACCCTCTGCTTCTCAATCTTTGATTCTGTTGCAACATTTTCCCATGTCTTATTCCTAGCTACAGGAGGTAAGTGCCTTCTTTAGTTGTTTGATGATGAAGAGGAAAACCTGAATTTATCAACTAGCTTGAGAGAATGTGAAAGAAGTGTTTGTTTTTTGCAGCACTGCTTTGTGTTGGTGGCATGGATGGGACACAAGGGTTGCAAAAGAGCCTTTGCCTGTACAGTATTGGGGGGAGGGAGCTCTATGAAACCTAAGTGAACATCACAACAGTAAGGATACCCAGGCAACAAGGGCCTTTCTGGTAATGGACTTACCTTATCACTCTTTCCACCTCCTTGACATTTCCTTCTCTGAAGAAGTTCTGCATTCTGGGCTTTAAAACCACATTGCAGACTTTTGCCAGTTAGAACACAGCACTCTATAAGTGTTTTTCAGCTCAGCTTCAACATCTGAAAGGGCTAGTCAATCACATAGCTAGTTGTTACACGGCATGCATTGTGATAGTTCTGGGCTGCATTTCTCAACCTTCTGGGAGAAATCATCAGTCACATGTTGGTGTCTCTGACTCTGAGCAGTGAAGTAACTTCACAGAGGCTGGTAGCCCGTCACCAAGCAACCCTTTACTTACACACGGAGTGTGGAGATGTCTGTGTGTTTGGCTTCACTTGTGACAATGGCACCATGGCGGCCATCCTGTGCAAATCAATTTAAAGACCTTTTCACAGTTTGCACATCGGCTGCACATTGTGTATGTCTGAGTGTCTGAGTGAGAGTGTGTCTAAGTGAGAGAGTGAGAGAGTGAGTGAGAGTGAGTGAGAGTGAGTGAATGTGCTGACGTATGTGAGTGTGTCTATGATTGTTTGTATATGGTGGGGGATATTAGAGCAGGTTGTACATGGTGAGAATGTGCGTGTGGGATACAGACTGTGTAGAGGCAAAAGTTTTTAGTTTAGAAAGGTAAGATGTGTCGGTGCAGTCACGGTGGGTCAAGGGACTTGTTCCTGTGCTGTACTGTTTTTTGTTCATGGATCTGCGTGTGCGCGCATGCATGCATGCACATGTCTGTGTGTAAAGGAGTGTGTATGTTTAAAAGTGAAGGTGTGTGCAAGTGTATGTATCAATGAGAGAGTGGGTGCATGTGAGTGTGTCTATGATTGTGTGTGTGTGGTGGGGGAATAATAGGGGGGGCAGGCTGTACAGGATGAGCATTTGCATGTGAGTGTGTATGCGTGTGGCTGTATGGGAGCATGTAGGTACGTGAGTGAGAATGTATGTGAGTTTGTGTGAGTGTGTGTGAGTGAAAGTGCATGTGAAAATTTGTGTATGTGTGAGTGAAAGTTTGTGTCTGTGTGTCTGAATGTGCATGTAGGGGTGTTTGAGTGAAAGTGTGTGTGTGAGTGAATGCTTGTATGTGACTGAAAGTGTGTGTGAGTGAACACTTTTGTGCGTGAGTGAAAGTGTGGGCATGTAAAAGTGCCTGAGAGTGAAAGGTTGAGAGTGTGTGTGTGCGCATCTGTGTGTGAGTGTACATGATTGTGCATGCAGTCTGTGGACATGTGGGAACATGCATGTACATTTATGTGCATGTTGGACTGTGTGTGCATGGGAGTGCACGTGTCAGGATAAATGTATGTGAGTGTGTGAGTGTGTAGATAGTGACCCTGCATTTGTGAAGGCCCATGAATGTGTCCTGTATTTTTTTGATTAATATTAATTACTATAAAGTTCTAATTCTCATTGGGCCCTTGCTACCGTGGAAATTCTCCTTGTGTCATTTACTGTAGAGACAGATATAAAATATTTGCTTAACATCACTGTAAGCCTATTCTTTTAATCTAATAATACTCTTGACACCTCTAGTTAGCCAGGACTTCAGCACCTCTTCAATGAAGTTTTTTATTCCTCAAAGGAATTTAGACAACCATTTTGAGTAATGAAATATTTATTTAAATGTTTGTTGTTGGTTACCTTAAATGTATTTTAAATCTACTTTTTTCCAATCACCTCTGCAAATTTACCTTTCATTCCTCTGAAATTATCTTGTTTAAATTTAGGCATCCTTGATTATTTCTCAAATGTAAAATACCCTAACCCTAACTGTCACCTTATCACAGATGTAATTTTAAAAATCCCTTTAATTATGCTTACTCTTCCCCAGGGTATCTTTCTCTCCAAGAATAATACTCAAACTTGCCTCATTACACAATGTTTGATCTAAAATAGTTCTAGATTTCCTGTTCGCAGGTAGTTCTGCAATATTTTGTGCTAGAAAACCATCTCAAAAGCATTCCATATACTTATTCTCCTAGTAACTTTCATTAATTTGGCTTCTCTGATTTTATGTCTGGAGATTAAATCTTCCACAATTATTGTATTCCCCTTGTTACGTGCACTTCTAACTTCCATCTGATGTAAGGTGAATAATGTTAGGACTCTTACTGTACTGTTTTATTTTTCTGCCTTTTGTTATTACTTGGCTTGCTATGACTAATCCCTCGGTGAGGGTCTCCAAATTCATTTTGATTCCGAATGGGATACCTCCAAACGTTTATGCTCCTGGGCGTGGAAGAATGAATTGGCTCTCTCTCTTTATTCAATCCATCTCTCAGTTAGTCACAACGGGAGTATTTTTAAAATCAAGACTCCTTCCCATATGAAGACATTTTCCCAGTCCAAATATGTTTATGCATTAAAAGTATTTTATGCAACTCACTCCCTGTGTTCTGTGAACAGTAGATTGTGAAGTGCTATGGTCATTAAGTTGGATGATATTGGTAATTCTGGTGTTGATAGCAGTTGATTCTGGGCTCTGCAAGTTAACTGACAGATTTTTATCCTGTTTCCTTTTCAATGGTGACTTCACAGACTTACCTGGCTTTGAATACTCAGAGTGAGAAACAATCTTTCTTTACCTGCTGTACTCAGGTATCAAATGGCTGTCTTCAAGCTGTAAATTTCACAGCACACTCATCCATGCTAGCTCATCAGCACACTGCCACACATAGACCAGGGTTTGGAATGGTTTTTAACCCTTTTACTTGTATATTCCTGAGAGGTTATAACACAAAGGTATCTACAGTTTAGGTCATGATCAAGAGGAGATTTATTTTTGCGAAGAATGGGAAGTCAGATTCTCATCATCTCTGCTTGATTTTTTTTGACACTCTACAGGTGTGACATTCAATGGGTTTCAATAAGGACTTACCAGATGGCTCCCAAACTTATGTCCGCAGTCATCCATTGGCCGTATATCCTCTTCTAAAAAAACATAAGACAAAATTAAAAGTGCAACATGCACATTTGTAATTCAGGATTCTAATCCATTGTCATGACAATTTGCCAGACTTTGGTTTCTCTATACCCATTTCAGATATATATCTCACAGTGTTTCACAGCCAGAAAGTAAGCCAAGGTTTTCTTTCCCTACTATGGACTGCTATCTCTGATGCTTGTCGAGTTTTCTCACTTTGAAAAGTACTCAATTGGTTATTCTATCTCAGATCTCAGTGCCAGGGACCCAGATTTAATTCCACTCTCAGGCGACTGTCTGTGTGGAGTTTTCACATTCTCCCCGTGTCTGTGTGTGTTTCCTATGGGTGCTCCAGTTTCCTCCCACAGTCCAAAAATGTGCAGATTAGGTGGATTAGTCATGGGAAATGCAGAGTTACAGAGATAGGGTAGGGGGTTGGGTCGAGGTGGGATGCTCTTCAGAGGATCTGGACTCAATTGGCCGAATGGCATGCTTCCACGCTGTAAAGATTCTATGATTCAGCTTTTGAAGGAGGACAGCTCCTACCTTAATGTCACTTTCTTCAATGGCTACTTTAAGGGTTGATTAAAGTTCAGAGCTGCCATCACAGACTCACTTATTTGAATAGCCTTCAGCTTTTCCAAAGCTTTCTAATGTTATTTAGTCCATGCTACCTTTGCCTTTAGTTAATCTGTCAAGGAGGCAGCTACTGTATTGGTAGAACCTACACATTCCGAAGAACCTCATGACTTCTCATTTTGTTGTGAGAATGGAGAATTGTACTCCTGTTTCTATCTTTGCAGCTCTAGGCAATATTCGTTTTTGACCCACTACGTGATCTAGACAGCTCACTCATGCCTTGGTGAACTCACTCTTTGGTGATATTGACCATTAGGTCGGCTGATTGTACTTTCCTGAAAAGGGTTTCTAACTGCTCCAAGTACATTTCCCAGATGTAACTATACACAAGCCCAACAGTTCCACAAGACTCTGCAGTGACTGCCGCCATGACCTGACACTGGTATAAACCTTCCAGAGTTACAAAGGTGGAAACTGAAACTGCCAGTCGGTCTATCTTGGTAGTGAAAACCCATACACTACACACACACGTGCACTCCACACACAAACTTAAAGATTTAGAAGCACACAGTAAAAATACAATCCCATTAATCTCAACAGCACTGTTCACAGTTCTGAAACACCAGAGAGAATGCCCTTCTTTGTCTCACAAATAGATTTTAATTCCTTGTTATGGAATTTGATAGCCTTTTCCTTGATTCATCATATAACTGAGCTTAGATTTCTCAGCTTCACATAACCGATTGAGGTTTTAGCCAAACACTTCTGATCTGAGACTTTTAAAATAAACTCCTTGCACTGTGGTAACCTTTTTCTTAACAGTTGCAAACAACCTCTCGTTCTCAGGAGACACTATTTTACACAGCCAGATGCAGCTAAGACTTGCACAACCTGCCTCAACTGCAAGTAATATCAAATTTTTTTCAAACTATTAGTATTTTTCCAAAGTAAAAGAGAAACAAAGTCAATAGACCAAAGTACTGTGGATGCCAAAATTCTGAAACAAACAAAACCAGAAATAGCTGGAGAAAGTTAGCAGGTCTGGCAGCATCAGTTTGGAGAAAACAGTATTAACGTTTCGAATCCGGTGACAATTCTGCAGAAGAAAGTCAATAGCTGACCTTCTAAACTGAAAACCTAATGCACAGTTATATACAATGCTCATAAAACAAATTGCCAGTAGCCTCTAAGACTATCTCTCTCATAACTGTTTTAAAAAAATAAATCACTATGGCAAGAGAAATATGTAGACATTAATTGTTACACAACTTCAGATGCAAAAAAAACCCTTCTGCCACTGTTTCAAAATTTTAATAAATCCAACGTAAGTAATATTACAACATGTATAAATCATATGTCTTACCTGACACTGTTTATTTAAATATATGCCTTCTAGAATGGATGAATGCATCACACTGCAAGCCCAACTGATGATCTTAAATTCATTTCTACTGTAATTTAGTCCAGATTATTTAATAAATCATTTCCAACAGCAGATTCACATGTAATTGTGGAAATTTTTTCTGAGACTTGCAAGCACTGGCTGGTTGAGTCAGTGGTTAGTTGTTCATGTGGATGTGTGAGGCACTGAGTGCTGTACACTGGTATGTAGGTACTGCTTTGCATCCTACAAGTGATACTTCAGAAGGGTTGATGCATCATTTCCTATGTCCAGTTTTGCAATTTGACTGTTAAAAAAAAGAGAGTTAATTAGTTCTTATTGGTTCTTAGTGAGATATGGAGAGGTTGTTGGTGGAATCAGTTACACAATAATTGTTTAGTAAAGATAAAAATACTGTGGATGCTGGAAATCTGAACAAATACAGAGAATGTTAGAGAAACTCAGCAGGTCTGGCAGTATCTGTGGAGATAGAAATGCAGTTAATGTTTTGAGTGCAGTACAACTCTTCTTCAGAATGGTGCTCGATTTTGTGTTCAGAGGTCATACTGTACTCAAAATGTTAACTCTATTTCTCTCTAACACAGATACTATCAGACCTGCTGAGTTTCTCCAGCATTCTGTGTTTGTTACACAATAATTCTTTTCACATTTAGCTCTCCAAACATCCGATTGGCTTTATTTAAAGTAAGACTGCAGGGTGGGCCAAAAATATGTTACATCAATTGCTTTGAGGTATAAAATGATAAGTTGAGATATAAAGAAAACATGATCGTTAATTTCATTTGTTCTGTAATATTCTTATTTTGCTTACCTTGATTTAATCCTTTTACTGAATCTTAATTCTCTCACTTGATCAACGATTGTTCAAAATATGTTTCTTAAAAACGCATGTAAGCATATAGAATACAAGGCATGGCAGTTACATTAGCTGAAAGTTAAAAGATGCAATAAGCTGTTCTGTAAACTGTTAGTTTCACTTATGAAATCACAATCTGTAGCATCAGTAGTCTGGGCAGTAGCCTGAAATACTTGATTGAAAGAAACAGAAGGAACATTGGACCTACATAATGACTACAAATGTACCCTACGGTAATTTTACACAATCATCTTGCTTGCACATGACCTTTGCCTAATAGGGCAACACTGCGAAAAGGGACAAGGTAGTAATCACATAGACAATAACTAAATAAGGTAAATGAAGGTAGGAAAGGGCAGTTTAAATCAAGAGAAGAACATTCAGCATGCACCTTTTGGAGTAGAAACAGGCTGACTAGAGACCTTCAATCAGCAGGACATCATGGAGAAATGTGTGCCACAGTCAATCATGAAGCAAGAGCCATCGATCGAGTGATGAGACCACCTCCTTTGTTAAGTATCATGATTTTGTACTTCCTGTGTTCAATTTGACAAATTTGACACATTCAGAGATCCAAACAAATTCGCAGCCTTTTCCATTTCAAATAAAAAGACTGAAAATGCTGAAAACTCTTAACCACTTCTATCTCACAATGATTTTAACTGTTGCCTTCTATTCTAAGCATCATTCTTCCTCCTGTTATGGCTCAAGTGTTGAACCCAGAGTTTTTTTATGGAACTTGTTTGAAGCAGTTGAATGTATGAAAACTCTGATGTTAACTCGGCTGCCTCAGGCAAAGTATCATTTTCTAACTTCTCACAGGCATTTGTAGCATTTTCACCCATCTCATTCCAGCAGTTTTTTACTCCATTCCAGCTCCTCACTCCCATGAGGATTTTCCTGGATGTAACCATTGGCATGAGTTATGGTTCTCTCTGCACAGACTCAGGCAGCCTAGCACATCAGTCCCGAGAGTAAGGGAGCTGGAAGCATCATGGTAATATCACTGTATTACTAATCCACAGGCCCCAACTCATGCTCTGGGGATGTGCGCTCAAATTCTACCATGGCAGTTAGTGGAATATAAACACAGTTAATAAATCTGGAATTGAAAACTGATTATTGGCACTCAATTACTGTTAAAAAGGTATCCGGTTCACTAATGCCCTTTAGGGAATGAAGTCTGCTACCCTTACCCAGTCTGGCCCATACTTGGTTCCAGATGCACAGCAATGTGGTTGACTCCTAACTGCATGAAATGGCTTAGTCAGTAAATTCAAGGGCAACTAGATATGTGCAACAAATGTTAACAATGCCTTCAGTCATTGAAGATTGGCATAATTGGAGCTTGTCTTGACAGTCCTGCAAAATAGGCTCAGAATATCTACGTGGTTCTTTTTGGCCGCTGCAGATGCAATGGGCTGATGGGCCTTTCTCTGTGATGAAGACCTCTATGGCTCTTATGATGATGGATCAGAGCCCTGAATTACCTACAGATGTTTAATTACAGTCTGTGCTTGTTTAAGAAAGCTAGCATAAAGGCACTTTACCTGAATGCTCGTAGCATTCATAACAAGGTTGATGAGTTATCAGCACAAATCATCGTGAATGAATATGATTTGGTAGCCATTACGGAGACATGGTTACAGGATGGTCACGACTGGGAGTTAAATATCCAAGGGTACCAGACTATTGGGAAGGACAGACAGGAAGGTAAGGGAGGTGGTGTAGCCCTGATATTCAAGGACACCATCAGGGCGGTGCTGAAAGATGATATAGGTTCTATGGAGAATGAGGTTGAATCCATTTGGGTGGAAATTAGAAATTCTAAGAGGAAAAAGTCACTGATAGGCATAGTCTATAGGCCACCAAATAATAACATCACATTGGGGCGGGCAATAAATAAAGAAATAACTAATGCCTGTAAAAATGGTACGGCAATTATCATGGGGGATTTTAACCTACATGTAGATTGGTCAAACCAGCTCGGTCATGGTAGCCTTGAGGAGGAGTTTGTTGAGTGTATCCGCGATAGTTTTCTTGAACAGTATGTAATGGAACCAACGCGGGAGCAAGCTATCCTAGACCTGGTCCTGTGTAGTGAGACAGGAATAATTAATGACCTCATAGTTAGGGATCCTCTTGGAAGGAGTGATCACAGTATGGTTGAATTTAGAATACAGATGGAGAGTGTGAAGATAAAATCCAATACAAGGGTCCTGTGCTTGAACAAGGGGAACTACAATAGAATGAGGGAGGACTTGGCGAAAGTAAACTGGAAACAAAAATTTTATGGTGGGACAGTTGACGAGCAGTGGAGGACTTTCAAAGCAATCTTTCAAAGTGCTCAGCAAAAGTATATTCCAATGAAAAGGAAGGACTGTAAGAAAAGGGGTAATCTGCCATGGGTGTCTAAAGAAATAAGGGAGGCTATCAAATTGAAAGAGAAGGCATACAAAGTGGCCAAAAATAGCATGAAACTAGAAGATTGGGAAAACTTTAAAGGTCAACAGAAAGCCACAAAAAGAGCTATAAGGAAAAGTAAGATAGAACATGAGAAAAAACTAGCACAGAATATAAAGACAGATAGGAAAAATTTCTATAAATATATAAAACGAAAAAGAGTGGCTAAAGTAAACGTTGGCCCTTTAGAGCATGAGAAGGGGAATTTAGTTATGGGATATGATGAAATGGCCGAGGCATTGAACAGGTATTTTGTATCGGTCTTCACAGTGGAAGACACTAATAACATGCCAGTAATAGACAAAGAGACGAAGGTAGGTGAGGACCTGGAAACAATCATAATTACAGAAGAGGTAGTGTTGGGCAAGCTAATGGAGCTAAGGATTGATAAGTCTCCTGGCCCTGATGGAATGCGTCCCAGGGTACTAAAAGAGATGGCGGGAGAAATAGCAGGTGCACTGGCGGTAATTTTCCAAAATTCGCTGGACTCTGGGGCAGTCCCAGCAGATTGGAAAACAGCAAATGTGATGCCACTGTTTAAAAAGGGAAGTAGACAAAAGATGGGGAATTATAGACCAGTTAGCTTAACCTCTGTATTGGGGAAGATGCTTGAGTCTGTTATCAAGGAAGAAATAGCAAGGCATCTTGATAGAAATTGTCCCGTTGGGCAGACGCAGCATGGGTTCATGAAGGGCAGGTCATGCTTGACAAATCTTCTGGAATTCTATGAAGACATTACGAGCGAGGTGGACAATGGGAACCCAGTGGATGTGGTGTACCTAGACTTCCAAAAGGCCTTTGACAAGGTGCCGCACAAGAGGCTACTGCATAAGATAAGGATGCATGGCATTAAGGGTAAACTATTAGCATGTATAGAGGATTGGTTGACTAACAGGAAGCAAAGAGTGGGGATAAATGAGTGCTATTCTAACTGGCAGTCAGTGACTAGTGGTGTGCCTCAGGGATCGGTGTTGGGACCGCAATTATTTACAATTTATATAGATGATTTGGAGCTGGGGACCACGTGTAGAGTGTCAAAGTTTGCAGATGACACTAAGATGAGTGGCAAAGCAAAGTGTGCAGAGGACTGTGAAACTTTGCAGAGGAACATAGATACATTGAGTGAGTGGGCAAAAGTCTGACAGATGGAATACAATGTAAATAAATGTGAAGTCATACATTTTGGTAGGAGTAATATTAAAAAGGATTATTACTTGAATGGTAAAAAGTTGCAGCATGCTGCTGTGCAGAGGGACCTGGGTGTCCTTGTGCATGAATCACAGAAGGTAGGTCTGCAGGTACAACAAGTAATTAGGAAGGCAAATGGAATTTTGTCCTTCATTGCTAACGGGATTGAAATAAAAAGCAGAGAGGTTATGTTGCAGCTGTACAAGGTGCTGGTGAGGCCACACCTGGAGTACTGTGTGCAGTTTTGGTCTCCTTACTTGAGAAAGGATGTACTGGCACTGGAGGGGGTGCAAAGGAGGTTCACTAGGTTGATTCCAGAGTTGAGGGGGTTGGCTTATGAGGAGAGACTGAGTAGATTGGGATTATATTCATTGGAATTCAGAAGATTGAGGGGGGATCTTATAGAAACATATAAAATTATGAAGGGAGTAGATAAGATAGAAGTAGACAGGATGTTTCCACTGGCAGGTGAAGCTAGGACAAGAGGGCATAGCCTCAAGATTAGAGGGAGCAGATTTAGGACTGAACTGAGAAGGAAGTTCTTCACCCAGAGGGTTGTTAATCTATGGAATTCCTTGCCCAGTGAAGTAAACGCTTTTCAAAAAAAGGTAGTTATTTTTTTGAACAATAAAGGAATTAAGGGATACGGTGAGAACGCGGGTAAGTGGATCTGAGTCCACGAAAGGATCAGCCATGATCTTATCGAATGGCGGAGCAGGCTCGAAGGACCAGACGACCTACTCCTGCTCTTAGTTCTTATGTTCTTATGTAAAAAGGAGCCACACAGCCAAAAGATGACGGTGGATAAATGCTCAATGGCTGACTGTTACAATCTTAGAATGTCTCATCTGGTGGCTGTAAGGAAAACAGAGACAGTAAGAGGTCAACTACCTTTCTCAACAGAAAACCAATCCCCTTGGATAATCCAAATTCATAGTCTAATGGGGTCCATCTGGTTGACCTCATTACAATCACCACAATGTATACCTCAGCTCATTGACATGTGGGCCTCAGCCCATTGGCACACACATATGTACCTCAGCTCATTGACACACTGAGTACTTCAACTCACCAGGGCACCTTCCTCCACTAGCATACACAGACCAGGGTTAAACTGACTTTTAACCCTGCTTTTGTGTATTCTTGAAAGGAAAAGACACAAAACATGTCTCTCACTCAGAATGCAGATTTTTTTTCTCCCATCATGTTCGCAGTCTGAAATAACTCCCTGGGATTACATTTCAGTTTAGGAGCAAATTACTACAGATGCTGGAATCTGTACTGAAGACAAAACATTACTGGAGATCACAGCAGAGTAGGCAGCATCCACGGAGAGAAAGCAAGCTAACATTTTGTGTCTAGATGACTCTTCATCAGAGCTAAAGTGAAGCGTGGAGGGGGCAACATTTATGCAATAGTTGGAGAGGGAGAGGGTGAAGTGCTGAGGGACAAAAGATGTTGATAGTTCAAATTCACTTAATCTGAACTGTCAACATCCTTTCTCCCGTAGCACTCCACCATCCCCACATCCCCAAACTCTCTCACTGTTACATTTCAGTTTGTAGTGCCTTTGTCCCTTTTCCATCCCTTTGAAAGTTTATTGATACATTGTTATGTGTGATATTCAGACAGCCAATGAATGTTACTCTGGCTGCATCATTCCTTTCTTAATGAAGCCATGTTGGAATTAATGTTCAATATATCCATAGGTGATCAAAGGTTGCGACAACTGTGTAAGGCCCCTACCCAAAACAAGAGGCGGTGACCACCCCCCCAGTATATTCTCACCATCATGGACGTAGCTGTCCATTTTCTAGAGGCTCTTTCCCTGAGAACCAATTCCATCAAAGCAGTGGAGGATGGGATTAATGCAATTCTTTATATGAAATGATCTGTACATAGCAAACCAGCTAACCTATGGATTAAATTCTAGGAAGTCATGGATAATATTGACATGGCTCAGTGGTAGTTTTTTGTTCAGTCTTCATCATTGCAGGCTGAACTGGAGCACCAGATCCCTGAAACAATGATCAGAGCATACTGCCACAAGTCCCTCCCTGACTGGGATAAGCATTAAGTTTTCTTCTGCTCATCATCAGGGACTCACTCAATCAGTCCAACCAGTTTACTCTGAATCACCAAGTGTGAGAGCCTCTGAAACTGAACAAGGAGAAATCCATAGAACAGGAGAAGGATAGTTCCATGTTGACTACATAGCAGGCATATAAGACCAACTGCTGCAAGCCTGTCGAGTGACCCAGGAACACTTGAATATATACCAAATGGTGATTAAACAAAAAGCAGACAAATATTCCAGGACCTGAACCTTTCAGCCAGGAGACC
Organism: Rhincodon typus; assembly: GCF_021869965.1. NCBI lineage: Eukaryota > Metazoa > Chordata > Chondrichthyes > Orectolobiformes > Rhincodontidae > Rhincodon > Rhincodon typus. The sequence continues at coordinate 69,316,946 of NC_063345.1, forward strand.
ATGTGTCAATTCTCTTACTAATATCAGGTGAACCCTTAAAAGCCTGGTTCTGAGGTCCAGAGAGAATAAGCAAGAAGCTTGGGGAAGTGAAACATCCGATTGAGACCTCAGATTGTCAAATCATACATAGTTTTTGTCATGTCAACATGATAAAGCAATACAACCACCAAGAAGACGCAAGTACGAGCAGCATGGTGGCTCGGTGGTTAGCATTGCTGCCTCAAAGCACCAGGAACCCATGTTCGATTCCATCCTCAGGCAACTGTCTGTGTGGAGTTTGCACATTCTCCCTTTGAGGTTCCTCTGAGTGTTCTGGTTTTCTCCCACAGTTCAAAGATGTGCAGGTTAGGTGAATTGGCCATGCTAAATTGCCCATGATAACATGCCCGTTGACGAGGCTCAGAAAAGCTGGCCCATGTTTGGGATGAAATTGACTACATGTTGGAGAATCAATTCATACAACCCAGCTGGGGCTCCCTAGTCATGGACAAGCTGACAGTTCCACAATGTTCTGTATTGACTATCAAGATGTGTGTGTGTGTGTGTGGGATATATAAACACAGCAATACCCCACACACTCACACGCCACACACATCCCCACCTCACATACCCCTGCCCTTACACATCTACATCATGCACACACCTATCCCATACACACCCATCCCCCAAACACATCGGTATCTCACTTTCTGACTCCACATACATCTGTAAGGCACACCCACCTATACATTTCCCACATAAACAAATACCCCACGCACACCAACACCCTCACCATTCATCCATATCCCACACACACACACATAATCTACATACACCCAAATCCCACACACACATAACTGTGCTCCACACTGCTTTTTTCACAGGCAAGTCCTTATTCTCTTTGTGCTGCAGTCAGTCAGATATCCAGAGGTCATTGATTATTTAAACTACTTGTGTTCCATTCACTATTTTAATTAGTGTTCTTGTCTCCAAGCTGACTCTGGTCCTTTCTTTCTGAATTTAGAAACTTTTATTACTTTCAACAGGAAAAATAAAATAAAACTTCACTGAAGTAATGAACCCACTAATTGGAGCATAAAATCCTTTACATCAGCAGCCAAGCACTGTGATAATTACAATTGCAGGACAGGTGTAATAAGGATTTTCATCAATCTAACAGCATAATTACATTCTACCATATCACTATTCGGACAGGATTTGTGCTGTCCAGACTAGTCTTATGGTGCAGTCTCACAGCTCTCAATATTTTGGATCACGTCTGACACTAGGTCAAACAATACAGTGCAGAGATCATTGCCAAGTTATTGACTGTGGCTTGTCACCCAGTCAGGAATCAGGTCTAAACCACTTGTGCTGCAGGGTGATGTGGCTTGCAGTCAGGACACCTCTAAAGGACATGCTTTTAAATTTCAACACAGTGGTGTAACATGTGGCCTAAGGGTATAAAGGTATCAGGTTCCATCTTACTAAGGATCACCTGAAGCATGGCAGGCTACTGGAAACATGCACGTCTGCTGTACCAACAGCCTCATAGTAGTCCGATAGTTGTGTATGTGCAAATGTAATCATTGCAGATCATAACCAACAGTAATGAACGTCTGTTGGATCCTTAGAAACCATGTTAGCTATGCCCAGCTTCTCATGTTATGAGAGATAATATAAGCATTGCCACATCAAGTAAAATACATTGTGGTAGGCAACACATACATCAAATGTGAGTTAACAAGGTGTAGAGCTGGATGAACACAGCAGGCCAATCAGCATCAGAGGAGCAGGAAAGCTGACGTTTCGGATCTGGACCCTTCTTCAGAAATGGGGGAGGGGACGGGGATTCTGAAATAAATAGAGAAGGGGGGAGGCGGATGGAAGATGGATAAAGGAGCAGATAGGTGGAGAGGAGACGGACATGTCAAGGAGGCGGGGATGAGGCTGGTAGGTAGGAGGTGGAGGTAGGGGTTGAGGTGGGAGGAGTAGATAGGTGTGAGAAAGGACGGACAGGTTAGGGAGGCAGGGATGAGCTGGGCTGGTTTTGGGATGCAATCAGGAGCGGAGAGATTTTGAAGCTTGTGAAGTCCACATTGATACCGCTGGGCTGCAGGGTTCCTAAGCGACATATGAGGTGCTGTTTCTGCAACCTTCGGGTGGCATTGTTGTGGCATTGGAGGAGGCCCAGGATGGACATGTTGTCCAAGAAGTGGGAGGGGGAGTTGAAGTGGTTCGCGACTGGGAGGTGCAGTCGTTTGTCGCAAACTGGGCGTAGGTGTTCCACAAAGCGGTCTCCAAGCCTCTGCTTGGTTTCCCCGATGTACAGGAGGTTACTTCGGGAACGGCGGATACAGTATACCACATTAGCAGATGTGCAGGTGAACATCTGTTTGATGTGGAAGGTTTCCTTGGGGCCTGGGATGACGGTGAGGGGGGAGGTATAGGGGCAGGTGTAGCACTTCCTGCGGTTGCAGGGAAAAGTGCCGGAGGTGGTGGGGCTCGTGGGGAGTGTGGACCGTACAAGGGAGTTATGGAGAGAGTAGTCCCTCTGGAAGGCAGGTAAGGGTGGGGAGGGAAAAATGTCTTTGGTACCGGGGTCAGATTGCAGGTGGCAGAAGTGCCGGGGGATGATGTGCTGGATCTGGAGGTTGGTGGGCTGGTATGTGAGGACAAGGGGATTCTGTTTTTGTTGTTATTGCGAGGACGGGGTGTGAGGGATGAGTTGTGGGAAATGCGAGAATGCGGTTGAGGGCGTTTTCGACCACTGTGGAGGAGAAGTTGCGGTCCTTGAAAAACGTGGACATCTGGGATGCCCGGGAGTGGAATGCCTCATCTCGGGAGCAGATGCGGCGGAGGTGAAGGTATTGGGAATAGGGGATTGCATTTTTGCAGGAAGGTGGGTGAGAGGAGTTGTATTCTAGGTAGCTGTGGGAGTCGGTAGGTTTGAAATGGATATCGGTTTCCAGGTGGTTGCCAGAGATGGAAACAGAGAGGTCCAGGAAGGAGAGAGAGGTATCGGAGATGGTCCAGGTGAACTTAAGGTTGGGGTGGAAGGTGTTAGTGAAGTGGATGAACTGTTCGAGCTCCTCGTGGGAGCATGAGGCAGCGCTGATACAGTCATCGATATAACGGAGGAAGAGGTAGGGGATAGGGCCACTGTTGCTTTGGAAGAGGGATTGTTCCACATATCCTACAAAGAAGCAGGCATAGCTTGGGCCCATGCGGGTACCCATGGCCACCCCCTTTGTCTGTGGGAAGTGAGAGGAATTGAAGGAGAAGTTGTTAAGGGTGAGGACGAGTTCAGCTAGGCGGATAAGGCTGTCAGTGGAGGGGGACTGGTCGGGCCTGCGGGACAGGAAGAAGTGGAGGCCCTTTAGGCCAACTGCATGGGGAATGCAAGTATATAGGGACTGGACGTCCATGGTAAAGATGAGGTGATGGGGACCAGGGAATTGGAAGTCTTGGAGGAGGTGGAAGGCGTGGGTGGCGTCATGGACGTAGGTGGGGAGTTCCTGGACCAGGGAGAGAAAATTGAGTTGAGATAAGTGGAGATATGTTCGGTGGGGCAGGAGCAGGCGGAGACAATGGGTTGGCCAGGGCAGTCAGGTTTGTGGATTTTGGGAAGGAGATAGAAATGGGCGGTGCAGGGTTGGGAAACGATGAGGTTGGAGGCTGTGGTTGGGAGGTCACCTGAAGTGATGAGGTTGTGGATGGTCTGGGAGATGATGTTTTGGTGGTCGGGGGTGGGGTCATGATCAAGGGGGCGGTAGGAGGAGGTGTCAGAGAGCTGGCACCTGGCTTGGGGTGATTTTGCACCGCTCCCCTACTTCAGCAGAACCAGGAGCAATGTTTAAGGCAGTGATTATTGATAAGATGGAGGTCCCAGAAATTTACCAGCTCCTCCAACCAGACTGAAACTGTGTGCAGGTCAACGATGTCACTGACAGGGGCTGAGGAGTTTGCTACAAATGGAAATTTGTGCATCATTTCCACCGCATCGCTGTTTGCCATGCGGGGCTGGATCAGGGTGTGAACAGAGGCTCCGCACGCTTTATAAAACATATTACTTTTCCATATATGCTAGCCCAGCAAAGTTCTCACCTCAGTTTCTGCAGTAGAAAGTGGTTGCAATATTGTCTTTCGGGGTGCCTGCAGACATGCCATACTTCACTCTAACTTGGCTGAAACCTACTTGTGCCTGGTGACTTAGAAAGGGCAAGCTCTAATTCCGCTTAACCCCTGAAGGACACAGCTGGTAGACTGGGCCTGCAGTCGGTGCTGAGGGAATAGATAATTGGGAAAACCCTTCATGAACTCAACTCTACCAATCAAGCTGCTGTAGGTGCATCTGTCCTTTACAGTATTGGTAAGAGACAATCACAGAATCCTTGTGGAGACAAAGTCCTTCCTTCACATTGAGAATACCCTCCATTATGTTCTGTGACACTATCACAGTGCTAAATGAGGCAGACTTCAAACAGATCTAGTTTGGGGATCCATGAGGTGCTGTAGGCCATCAGCAGCAGCAAAATTGTACTCCAGCACAATCTGCAACCTCATGGCCTGGCATACCTCTCATTCAACCATTACCATCAAGCTAAGAGAACAACTCTGGTTTAATGGAGAGTGCAGGAGGGCATGCCAGGAATAGCACTAGGCATACCTGTAAATGAAGGCACTGTATATTGCAAAGACAAATGGTAAGATTCCAGCAACAATACCGAAGACTTATGTTCCAGAACTTGCCACTACACTAGCCAAGCTGTTCCAGTATAGCTACAACACTGACATCTACCCGACAATGTGGAAAAGATACACCCTGTACACAAAAAGCAGAGTAAACACAAACTCAACAGTTACAGAACATCAGTCTATTCTTGCTTATCAGGAAAGCAATGGAAGGTGTCATCAAGAGTGCTATCATGCAGCACCTGCTCAGCAATAACCTGCTCAGTGACTCTCAACTGAGAGTGACAGACCTGTACATCTGACTACATTTGATTAAGTGCAGCATCAAGGAACCTACTAAAACTTGTGTCAATGGGATGCGAGGAAACCTCTCCAATTGGTTCGATTTATATTTCAACAAAGGAAGATTGTTGTAGTTGTTGGATGTCAGTCATCTCGGCTCCAGGACATCCCTGCAGGAGTTCCTCAGGGTAGTGCCCTATGCTCTTCTTCAATGATCTTCCTTCCATCAAAATCAGAAGTGGGGATGTTCATTGATAATTGCACAATTTGTGACTCCTCAGATACTGAAGCAGCCCATGGCCAAATGCAACAAGATTTGAACAACTACAGTCCGGCAGAGGTTACTCTTGAGTCCTCTTGTCTATGATTTCAGTATGAAATATAAGAAATGATTCAGGTTGCTGCTACATCCTGGTGATAAACAGAGCAGAAACACAAAATGGAAACTGCACAGTTTTAAAGGTTCACCACCTTGTGAATGTAAGACCACTAAACTGTAGATGAGACCAAAATCAGAGGTGAGAGGAGCAAAGGTGAAGAGTTACAAATGCTTTTTCAGCGAGTTACCCAAGAGTGTGTTGATAGAATGCACCAACCTTATGGTACATCAACCTCATGGTAGTATGCTCTCTCAAAGATAACAGTTTGTTTGAAGATGTGGTTCAGCTATCCAGATCAAGAATAATCATTGGCTAAATCCATGAATCAGCCATGATCCCACTGAATGGCAAATTAGACTCGAGGGGCTGAATGGCTTATTCCTGTTCCTATTTCTTATGGTCTACAACAACGTAGCAAGATCACCTAGATCATACACAAAGGCCACACGGGGATGGAGAGGTGTGAATGCAGAGCCAGATCACTTGTGTACTGGACAAGCTTTGACAAGGACATCGAAAGAATGGGACCCATACATAATGAATGCAAGAAGTGGAGAAGAACACAGCAGGAAGTGGTAATGACAGTCACTGAAGTACTCCCCTCAGACCATGACTCACTTGGCAGTTGATTTAGTAACATGTAATAAGGAATGGTTTCTCATAGTAACAGAATACTCCTCAATGTTCCCTTCTAGTTGAAAGGTTCTGAGAGCAACAATCATCATCTCAGCGATATTAGCTGTACTCGATGAATGAGAGATTCTTGAAAGAATAAAATGTGATAAACCAGTTCATCTCCAGGAAATGCATAGGGACAAAGGAAGATCTCAACACTGCCTTATTGTCAGTCTGATCACACCCCTCAGGGACCAACATGAAACTACATGCAGAGATGTGAGATGGAAAGAAGCACAAAACAACTCTGTCGAGAATGATGAGAAAACAAGGTGCAGGACTGGATGAACACAGCAGGCCAAGCAGCATCATAGGTGCAGAAAGGCTGACGTTTCGGGCCAAGACCCTTCATCAGAAAAGGGGGAGGGGAAGGGGGTTCTGAAATAAATAGGGAGAGAGTGGGAGGCGGATAGAAGATGGATGGAGGAGAGGATAGGTGGAGAGGAAACAAACAGGTCGAAGAGGCGGGTTGGAGCCAGTAAAGGTGAGTGTAGGTGGGGAGTTAGGGAGGGGATAGGTCAGTCCATGGAGGACGGACAGGTCAAGGGGGTGGGATGAGGTTAGTCGGTAGGAGATGGGGGTGCGGCTTGAGGTGGGAGGAGGGGATAGGTGGGAGGAAGAACAGGTTAGGGAGGCGGGGACGAGCTGGACTGGTTTTGGGATGCGGTAGGGGGAGGGGAGATTTTGAAACTTGTGAAATCCACATTGATACCATTGGGCTGCAGGGTTCCCAAGCTGAATATGAGTTGCTGTTCCTGCAACCTTCGGGTGGCATCGTTGTGGCACTGCAGGAGGCCCAGGATGGACATGTCATCTGAGGAATGGGAGGGGGAGTTGAAATGGTTCGCGACTGGGAGGTGCAGTTGTTTATTGCGAACCGAGCGTAGGTGTTCTGCAAAGCAGTCCCCGAGCCTCCGCTTGGTTTCCCCGATGCAGAGGAAGCCACACCGGCTACAGCGGATGCAGTATACCACATTGGCAGATGTGCAGGTGAACATGTGCTTGATGTGGAAAGTCTTCTTGGCGCCTGGGATGGGGGTGAGGGAGGAGGTAT
>NC_063345.1:69329010-69360338 GCF_021869965.1 Rhincodon typus
ATACCTCCTCCCTCACCCCCATCCCAGGCGCCAAGAAGACTTTCCACTTTCAAGCAGATGTTCACCTGCACATCTGCCAATGTGGTATACTGCATCCGCTGCACCCGGTGTGGCTTTCTCTACATCGGGGAAACCAAGCGGAGGCTTGGGGACTGCTTTGCAGAACACCTACGCTCAGTTCGCAATAAACAACTGCACCATTTCAACTCCCCCTCCCATTCCTCAGATGACATGTCCATCCTGGGCCTCCTGCAGTGCCACAACGATGCCACCCGAAGGTTGCAGGAACAGCAACTCATATTCCGCTTGGAAACCCTGCAGCCCAATGGTATCAATGTGGATTTCACAAGTTTCAAAATCTTCCCCCCTCCACCGCATCCCAAAACCAGTCCAGCTCGTCCCCGCCTCCCTAACCTGTTCTTCCTCCCACCTATCCCCTCCTCCCACCTCAAGCCGCACCCCCATCTCCTACCGACTAACCTCATCCCACCCTCTTGACCTGTCCGTCCTCCATGGACTGACCTATCCCCGCCCTAACTCCCCACCTACACTCACCTTTACTGGCTCCAACCCGCCTCTTCGACCTGTTTGTTTCCTCTCTACCTATCCTGTCCTCTATCCATCTTCTATCCGCCTCCCACTCTCTCCCTATTTATTTCAGAAACCCCTTCCCCTCCCCCTTCTCTGATGAAGGGTCTAGGCCCGAAACGTCAGCCTTTCTGCTCCTGTGATGCTGCTTGGCCTGCTGTGTTCATCCAGCCCTGCACCTTGTTGTCTCGGATTCTCCAGCATCTGCAGTTCCTACTATCTCTGTCGAGAATGATACTCACTCCGAGTGAGCAAGAGTAAGTGAGACCACAAGAAGCACAAACAACACTCGGATAAGCCAATGACAAACCTCCATCTGAGAGGCTGAAAGGACAAACTGTAAATGCACTTGAATCAATATTGGAAATCGGAAGCCCGGTAAAAGGTATCAGTGTGACAGAGACGTCATTTTCAGACATTGTTAAGACGAGTAATCAAATGGGAAGGAACAAGGTTCATCTTCAACCTAAGCCAAGCTGGAAAGGCAGAAATATCATCAACAATACCAGCAAAATCACTAACCAGCATGGCAACATCACTAACCTATGACACAACATCACGAACCAGCGACACAACATCACTTATCAACATGGCAACATCACTAACTAGCATTGCAATATCACTAACTGGCAAGTCAACAAAATTACTTAGCGAGACAACATCATTAACCAGTGAGACAACATCACTAGCTGACAAGGTAATACCACTAACTATTGGAGACAATATTACTGACCCGCGAGACAATGTCACTAACCAGTGAGACAATATCACTAACCACAAGGTAACATCCCCAACTACTGAGGCAACGTCAATAACCAGTGAGACGACATCACTAACCGGCAAGGTAATATCACTAACTACTGAGGCAACATCACTAACAGTGAGACATTATTAATTGGTGAGTCAATATTACTAGCTGATGACAACATCATTAACTACCAAGGCAAAATCATTGACCAGTGAGGCAATCTCACTAACTCAGACAACATCACTAACCAAAGAGACAATATTACTAACTACTAAGGCATCATCACCAACCAGTAAGACAGCATTACTGAGCAGTGAGGCAATCTCACTAAACAGCAAGGCAACAGCACTGACCAGTGACACAGCATCTCTAGTGGCTAGACAACATCACTAACCAGCACATAACATCACTAACCAATGAGACAGACAACATAACTGAACAGTGAAGTATTGTCACTAGTGTGATAAATATAGCAGTCACTTTGTTCCAACTTTGTGACTGATTAAATTATCCATGTCACTCATTACTACCAGACAACTTGTCAAAACTCCATGAGGATGTAAAAGTGTGGGTTGGGAGTATACAACTTGACTCATATACACTGCATTGTTGAGTTAGAATTAATACAGCGTGCTGTGGTGCTCTCTGCTGGGGATCAGATGAAGCATTGGTGAAACAGATCCAGCCTGAAATATTCCAGGAAATGAATGGCTGAAACATGTCTGTCTTACAGTTGGGAATCTGCCTCTCTGGATAAATAGAAGGGTGGATTTCAGATAGAGTCCAAACGAGCAGAGACGGAGACACAGAGGGAAAAACAAATGCAGGCAAAGAGCATGGTAAAAAAAGAGACAGATGAGACCATAAGACATAGCACAGAAGTAGGCCATTGAGTCTACCTCTCAATGCAGAGTCTGAGAGCTTGAGTCTGCTCGACCATTAATGAGATCATGGCAGACCTGGTAATTCTGAACTCCACTTTCCTGCCTTTTCCCCTTTATTTGCTTAATGATTAAAAATGTGTCTGTCTCAACCTTGAATGTAATCAACAACCCAGCCTTGATGTCTTCTGTCTTAAAGAATTCCACGGATTCACTACCTTCCTTAGCTCTGTCATTAGTGTGCAACCTCAAAAGTTGAGATTATGCCCTCTGGTCCTAGACCCTCCCACAACGGAAACAACCTCTCTGCTTCTACCCTGTCAAGTCCCCTAAGAGTTTTGTATGTTTCAACAAGGTCACCTCTCATTCTTCTAAACACCAATGAGTTCAAGCCCAACCTATTCAACCCCTCCTCATAAGACGATCCCTCCATAATTGCTATCAGCCTAGTGAAGCTTTTCTGGAATGCCTCCAATGCCAGTTTATCTTTCCTTAGATAAGGGGTCCAAAACTCTTCACAGTATTCTAACTATGGGCTGACTTGTGTTGTGTATAGGTTTAGCAAAACCGCCCTATTTTTATATCCCATTCCCTTTGAAACAAAAGCCAATATTTCATTGTCTTCCCTATTACCCACTGAACCTGGATGTTAGCTTTTTGTGATTCATGCACTTGGACTCCCAAATCCCTTTGTTCTATAGCTATCTGCAGTCTTTCTCCATTTAAGTAATATTCAGTTTCTCCATTCTTCCGGCCAATGTAAACAACCTCACATTTTCCCATATTATATTCCAACTGCAAAGTTTTTGCCTGCTCACTTAATCTATCTATATGCTTCTACAGACTCTTTGTATCATCCTCATCACTTGCCTTTCCACTATTTTTGTTTCATCTGCAAATGTGGCCATAGTGCTTTCATTTTCCTCATCGAAGTCATTAATATTGCAGCCCCAGCACTGATTTCTGTGGCATTCCACTAGTTGCAGGTTGCCAGCCTTAAGATGCGCCACTTATGCCAACTTTCTATCTTCTATTAGCTAACCAAACTATGCTAATATATTGCCTCCAACAACAGGGACCCTTATCTTATTAAGTAGTCTAATGTGTGGCACCATATCAAATGCTTTCTGAAATTTGAATTGTATTACACCCATTGCTTCCCTTTCTTCTATCCTGATTGTTACCTCCTCAAAGAATTCTAGTAACTAGATAGGTAATTCTAGATAGAAACAAAATGAGAGAAAAATATAGAGAGCAACAGAGAGGGAGGTAACGAGACAATGAGACCAAGACATAAAGTGATGGGAGTACAGGGCATGAGTGACAGAGTAAAAGAAAAACAGAGCGGGAGACAAAGAAGGACAATAAATCAAAAAGGTAAGAGACAGTAAGATAAACTGGAAGACGGCAAAAGAGAATGAATACAAAAAACTGAAACTGAGAGAAGGAAAACATGATTGAGAGAGGTACACACACAAACACCTAGAGCATAAAGTTTTGAAACGATTAATGTTCATGTTACATTGATTCTCCCCATTTTAATGATGTCACCTGCAGGGAATACAACACTAGCTTTCAGAAGGAGCAGACGAATCTGTGCAAGCTCCCTCAGGTCTAATAAATATGCTCAATGTAGTTGCATTTATTGTTATTAATGCAATAAAACTTCTAGTTATCATGAACAGTCCCTGTTCTATACGCTGGTTTATCCTCTAGCACTGCCACTTCCACCACAACCAGACAGACAAACACACACACACATACAGACACACACAGACAGAAAAACAGATAGAGAGTGAAAGAAATAGGAAGAGAGAGACTGACAGAGGGTTAAAGGTTTAGAGAAAGACAGAGGAAGTAAAATGTGTTCACTTCGAGATGGCTGTAATACAAAAGCAGAGATTAACTGTTGAGGCCGTATAAAGTTCTGGTCATATCGCATTTAGAATACTGTCAGCAGTTTTGGACCCTGTATCTAAGGAAGGATGTGCTGGCCTTGCAAGAGGTCCAGAGGAGGTTTCCAAGAATGATCCTGGGAATGAAGGGCTTGTCAAATGAGGAGCAGTTCAGGATTCTGGGTCTGTACTCAATGGAGTTTGTAAAGATAAGAGGGGATCTCATTGAAACTTACAGGATACCAAGAGGCCTAGACAGATCGGACATGGAGAAGATGTTTCCAGCAGTAGGAGAGACTAGGACCCAAAGACACAGCCTCAGAGTGAAGGGACGACTCTTTACATCAGAGATGAGCATGAATTTCTTCAGCTAGAGGGTGGTTAACCTCTGGAATTCATTGCTACAAAGGCTGTGGAGAACAAGTCATTGAGTATATTTAAGGCAGAGATAGATAGGTTCTTGAATAGTAAGGGAGTCAAGGGTTATGGAGAGGAGGCAGGGGAATGGGATTGAGAAACATATCAGCCATGTTCAGATGCTCAAGCAGATTCTCTCAGCTGAATGGCCTAATTCTGCTCCTATCTCTTGTGGTCTTATGGAATGGAGGGAAAAAATTAGACAAAGAATGACAGAAAGAAACAGTGAAGGCAGTACTGGAAGACAGATAGTGGCTGAATCTACAGTGGAAAGGACAGTTTTTTTTATTCATTCACAAGATGTGGGCATTGCTGGCTAGACTAGCATTTATTTCCCATCTCTAATTGCCCAGAGGGCAGTTTAGAGTCAACCAGATTTCAGTGGGACAGGAATCACAAGTAGGCCAGAACAGAAAAGGATGGCCGTTTCTTTTTTTAACGGACATTACTGAAACAGATGGGAATTTTCGACAATCGACAATGGTTTCATGGTTATCTTTAGACTTATAATTCCAGACTTGTATTGAATTCAAATTCCACCATCCGCCATGGGAGGATTCGAACCCAGGTCCCTAGAACATTACTTGGGTCTCTGGATTAATAGTCTAGCAAAAATACCACTAGACCATTGCCTCCTCAAAGGAGAGTGACAGGAAAGGAAAGGAGAGTGAGATACAAACCAGTCTTATGGATTGTGCAAGCCTCAGTGTTTGAGCCGGGTTTCTTCCCATTGAACACACTTATTCAAAGCACCATCTCTGCAGTGAATGATTCCAGACTACCACATCCAACAAGAGTGTGCTGAGTCGTTGCTCGTTTGCATTTTGGGAGTGGACTTCGCAGTCAGCGTGGGCATGAAGTGCATCCTGGAAGATCACCCCCCGGAGTGGGATCAGTGTCTGGGGACACTGTGGAGTATTTGCAAGGTGGAGAGCATCATGGATAGCACATATAGAGAGGTGGTCACACCACAGACTCACACTCCACAGGTAGGAAGGGAATGGGTGACCACCAGGCAGTGCTGGAATCTCCTGTGGCTATTCCCTTGCAAAACAGATAGACTATTTTGGATACTGTTGAGGGGAATGGCCTCTCAGGGGTTAACAGCACCAGTCAAATTCATGGCACCATGGCTGGCTCTGCTGCAGAGGGAGAGATAGGCATAAAAATGCTCTAGTTATAAGGGATTCGATTGTAAAGGGAATAGATAGGCTCTTCAGGGGCCGCAAACTAGAGTCCAGGATGTCATGTTGCCTCCATGTGCTAGGATCCTGGATGTTTTGGAACAGTTGCAGGACATTCTGGAGGAGGGACAACAGCCAGTGGTCATGGTACAAGTTGGCACTAACGAAATCTGTAAAAAAAGGGATGAGGTCCTAAAAGCAGAATATACAGAACGAGGAAGAAAATTGAAATGTAAGACCTCAAAAGTAGTTATCTCTCAGGGTTACTATCAGTGCCACCATCTAGTCAGAGTAGAAACAGCAGGATATATAGCATGAACACATGGCTGAAAAGATGATGTGACGGGGAGGGTTTCAGATTCATGGGGCATTGGGACTGTTTCGGGAGTAGTGGGGCCTGTACAAACTGGACAGGTTACACCTGGGTTGACCAGGGCAGACATCCTTGGGCAGGGATATTTGGTAGAGTGGTTAGGGAGGGTTTAAACTAGTCTGGCAGGAGAATGGGAGGAGTAGGGTAGTAGATGCAGAAATTGAGGGAGAGGTAGAAACTAAGGCAAACATTACTAAGAACAAGAACAGGCAGGGAAATGCTGTTGAAAAGAGCAGGGGCGGTGGTCTGAAATGCATTGGTTTTAATGCAAGAAGTATAATTGGCAAGGTAGATGAACTTAGAGCTTTGGTTAGTGCTTGGAACTATGACATTATTGTGATTACAAAGACTTAGCTGAAAGAGGGACAGGACTGACAGCTAAATGTCGTCGGATTTAGATGTTTCAGGTGTGATAGAAAGGGAGGTAAAAGGGGTGGGGGAGTTGCATTACTGGTACAGGAATATCTTACAGCTGTACTGAGGGAGGATACATCAGAGGATTCGTGCAGCAAGACAATATGGATAGAATTCAGGAATGGGAAAGGTGAAATCACAATGTTGGGGGTATACTACAGGCCTCCCAACAGCCAGCGAGAAGTAGAGGACAGAATACGTAGGCAGATTTCGGAAAGATGTAAAAACAACAGAGTTGTTGTGGTCAGTGATTTTAACTTGCCCATATTGACTCGGACTCAATACGTGCTAAGAACGTGGATAGGGCAGAATTTGCAAGGACTGTTCAGATCGTTTCTTGACACAGTGTGTAAACAGTTCAACCAAAGAAGGGGTTATACTGGACCTGGTTTTGGGAAATGAGCCCGGTCAGGTGAGTGAAGTTTTAGTGGGGGAGCATTTCCGAGTAGTGACCATAATACCATAAGTTTTATGCTACTCATGGATAGGGATAACAGCAGTCCTCAGGTGAAGATGTTAAATTGGGGAAAGATGAACTACAACAATATTAGGCAAGAACTGGACAATGTTGACTGGGGGCAGCTGTTTGAGGATAAATCTACATCAGAAATATGGGAGTATTTCAAACAGTCATTGATAACAGTTCTGGAGCAGCATGTTCCTGCGAGAATAAAGAATAGGTATGGCAAGTTATGCAAACATTGGATGACCAGGGATGATATGACCTTGGATAAAAAGAAAAAGGAAGCACACATACAGTTTAGGAAGATGGGAACTAACAAAGCCCTTTAAGTATATAAGGAAAGTTGGAAAGAACTTAAACAAAGAATTAAAAGAGCTAAAAGGGGTCATGAAAAGTCATTAGCAAACAGGATTAAGGAGAATCCCAAGGCTTTTTGTACATATATAAAAAGCAAGAGGGTTGCCAGGGAAAGGGTTGGCCCACTCAAGGAATCTATGTGTGGAGCCAGAAGAGGTAGCTGAGGTCCTAAATGAATATTTTGTGGCTGTGTTAACCAAAGAGAAGGAATTGATTGAGGATGATCTTGGGGAGGGAGTGTCAAGTTTCCAAGCCAAGTTGCTATTAAAAAGGAAGAGGTGTTCTGCATCTTAAAAAGCATTAATGTAGATAAGTTCCCAGGTCCTGAAGAGATCTATCCCAGAATATTGAGGGAGACAAGAAAACAAATTCCTAGAGCACTGACAGATATCTTTGTATCCTTTTTGATCACAGATGAGGTCCCAGAGGACTGGAGATACCTTATGTTTAAAAAGGATAACAGAGATAATCCATGAAATTACAGGCCTGTGAGTCTCACATTAGTGATAGGAAAATTATTGGAAAAGATTCTCAGGGACAGGATCTATACGCATTTAGAAGTAAATGAACTTATTAGCATAGACAGTATGGTTTTGTGTGGGGAGGGTGTACCTCACTAACTTGATTGAGTCTTTTGAGGCGGTGAAGAAGTTGATTGATGAGGGAAAAGCGGTTGATGTTGTCCACATGGACTTTCAGTAAAGCCTTTGACAAGGTTCCTCATGGCAAACTGGTACAAAAGTGAAGTCACATGGTATCGGGGGTGAGCTGGCAAGATGGATGCAGAACTGGCTTAGTCAAAGGTGACAAATGATAACGGTGGAAGGATGCTTTTCGGAATAGAAAGTTATGCTCCATTTTTGCAGCAGCAGCGGGAGCAGTGAGAGCAAGGACCAGGGGACTGCCGGGAAGGTAAGTTAATCGTTTAAAAGCTTACCTCATGGGATCAGCGGCCTCCATTTTTGCAGCAGCAGCGGGAGCAGTGAGAGCGAGGACCAGGGGGCTGCTGAGAAGGTAAGTTAATCATTTAAAAGCTTACCTCGTGGGATCAGCGGCCTCCATTTTTGCAGCAGCAGCGGGAGCAGTGAAAGCGAGGACCAGGGGGCGGCCGGGAAGGTAAGTTAATCCTTTAAAAACTTACCTCGTGAATAGGCGGAGCACACGCTGAGCAGGACTGGACACGGGATGGCTGAGTAAGTGAGGTAATATATTTGGGAGGTTGCTTTACCCGAAACACGACCTAGCTAATGTCTCCCACCCATCCTCCTCCTCTAACTGAAAAAAAAAGTTCTGAGCGCCGATTTGGTAAGGTTACTAGTTTTTTTTCAATAGTCTGTTTGGGAATTCAGAACAGTGGGAATGGATGTTAGGGCAGTTGCATGCTCCTCCTGTAGAATGTGGGAGGTAAGGGTCACCACTAGTGTCCCCACTGACTTCATCTGCGGGAAGTGCACCCAACTCCAGCTCATCGGAAACCGCGTTAGGGAACTGGAGCTGGAGCTGGATGAACTTCGGATCATTCGGGAGGCTGAGGGGGTAATTGAGAGGAGTTACAGGGAGGTAGTCACACCTCAGGTACAGAAAAAGGTAGATGGGTTACAGTCAGGGGACGGAAAGGGAACAGGCAGACAGTACAGGGATCTCCCCTGTGGCCGTTCCCCTCAATAACAAGTATACCGTTTTGGATACTGTTGTGGGGGACGACTTTCCAGGGGTAAGCCATGGGGTACAGGTCTCTGGCACAGAGTCTGTCCCTGTTGCTCAGAAGAGAAAGGGGGAGAGGAGGAGAGCATTAGTCATTGGCGACTCCATAGTTAGGGGGACAGATAGGAGATTCTGTGGGAACGAGAGAGACTCGCAGTTGGTGTGTTGCCTCCCAGGTGCCAGGGTCCGTGATGTCTTGGATCGTGTTTTCGAGGTCCTTAAGGGGGAGGGGGAGCAGCCCCAAGTCGTGGTCCACATAGGCACCAACGACATAGATAGGAAAAGTGATGGGGATGTAAGGCAGAAATTCAAGGAGCTAGGGTGGAAGCTTAGAGCTAGAACAAACAGAGTTGTTATCTCTGGTTTGTTACCCATGCCACGTGCTAGCGAGGCGAGGAATAGGGAGAGAGAGCAGTTGAACATGTGGCTACAGGGATGGTGCAGGAGGGAGGGATTCAGATACCTGGATAATTGGGGCTCATTCTGGGGTAGGTGGGACCTCTACAAACAGGATGGTCTACACCTGAACCAGAGAGGTACCAATATCCTGGGGGGGAAATTTGCTAATGCTCTTCGGGAGGGTTTAAACTAATTCTGCTAGGGGATGGGAACTTGAATTGTAGCTCCAGTGTACAGGAGGTTGAGAGTAGTGAGGTCATGAATAAGGTTTCAAGGTCGCAGGAGTGTACCGGCAGGCAGGAAGGTGGTTTGAAGTGTGTCTACTTCAACACCAGGAGCATCCGGAATAAAGTGGGTGAACTTGCAGCATGGGTTGGTACCTGGGACTTCGATGTTGTGGCCATTTCGGAGACATGGATAGAGCTGGGACAGGAATGGTTGTTGCAGGTTCCGGGGTTTAGATGTTTCAGTAAGATCAGGGAAGGTGGTAAAATTGGGGGAGGTGTGGCATTGTTAGTCAAGGACAGTATTACGGTGGCAGAAAGGACGTTTGATGAGGACTCGTCTACTGAGGTAGTATGGGCTGAGGTTAGAAACAGGAGAGGTTGGGAGTTTTCTATAGGCCTCCAAAAAGTTCCAGAGATGTAGAGGAAAGGATTGCAAAGATGATTCTGGATAGGAGCGAAAGTAA
The DNA here is from genome assembly GCF_021869965.1 of Rhincodon typus. Lineage (NCBI taxonomy): Eukaryota > Metazoa > Chordata > Chondrichthyes > Orectolobiformes > Rhincodontidae > Rhincodon > Rhincodon typus. The sequence goes on from NC_063345.1 coordinate 69,339,125, forward strand.
CAGGGCAGTTGTTATGGGGAACTTTAACTTTCCAAATATTGACTGGAAACACTATAGTTCGAGTACTTTAGATGGGTCAGTTTTTGTCCAATGTGTGCAGGAGGGTTTCCTGATACAGTATGTAGATAGGCAAACAAGAGGCGAGTCCACATTGGATTTGGTACTGGGTAATGAACCAGGCCAGGTGTTAGATTTGGAGGTAGGTGAGCACTTTGGTGATAGTGACCACAATTCGGTTACGTTTACTTTAGCGATGGAAAGGGATTGGTATATACCACAGGGCAAGAGTTATAGCTGGGGGAAAGGCAATTATGAGGCGATTAGGCAAGATTTAGGATGCATAGGATGGAGAAGGAAACTGCAGGGGCTGGGCACAATTGAAATGTGGAGCTTGTTCAAGGAACAGCTACTGCGTGTCCTTGATAAGTATGTACCTGTCAGGCAGGGAGGAAGTGGTCGAGTGAGGGAACCGTGGTTTACTAAAGATGTTGAATCTCTTGTCAAGAGGAAGAAGGAGGCTTATGTAAAGATGAGGCGTGAAGGCTCAGTTAGGGCGCTTGAGAGTTATAAGTTAGCCAGGAAGGACCTAAAGAGAGAGCTAAGAAGAGCCAGGAGGGGACATGAGAAGTCTTTAGCAGGTAGGATCAAGGAAAACCCTAAAGCTTTCTATAGGTATGTCAGGAATAAAAGAATGACTAGAGTAAGATTAGGGCCAGTCAAGAACAGTAGTGGGAAGTTGTGCGTGGAGTCCGAAGAGATAGAAGAGGCGATAAATGAATATTTTTCGTCAGTATTCACACAGGAAAAAGACAACGTTGTCGAGGAGAATACTGAGATACAGGTTATTAGACTAGAAGGGATTGAGGTTCATAAGGAAGAGGTGTTAGCAATTCTGGAAAGTGTGAAAATAGATAAGTCCCCTGGCCCGGATGGGATTTATCCTAGGATTCTCTGGGAAGCTAGGGAGGAGATTGCAGAGCCTTTGGCTTTGATCTTTATGCCGTCATTGTCTACAGGAATAGTGCCAGAAGACTGGAGGATAGCAAATGTGGTCCCCTTGTTCAAGAAGGGGAGTAGAGACAATCCTGGTAATTATAGACCAGTGAGCCTTACTTCGGTTGTGGGTAAAGTGTTGGAAAGGATTATAAGAGATAGGATTTATAATCATCTGGAAAGGAATAATTTGATTAGGGATAGTCAACACGGTTTTGTGAAGGGTAGGTCGTGCCTCACAAACCTTATTGAGTTCTTTGAGAAGGTGACCAAACAGGTGGATGAGGGTAAAGTGGTTGATGTGGTGTGTATGGATTTCAGTAAAGCATTTGATAAGGTTCCCCACGGTAGGCTATTGCAGAAAATATGGAGGCATGGGATTGAGGGTGATTTAGCGGTTTGGATCAGAAATTGGCTAGCTGTAAGAAGACAGAGGGTGGTGGTTGATGGGAAATGTTCATCCTGGAGTTCAGTTACTAGTGGTATACCGCAAGGATCTGTTTTGGGGCCACTGCTGTTTGTCATTTTTATAAATGACCTGGATGAGGGCGTAGAAGGATGGGTTAGTAAATTTGCGGATGACACTAAAGTCGGTGGAGTTGTGGATAGTACGGAAGGATGTTGCAGGTTACAGAGGGACATAGATAAGCTGCAGAGCTGGGCTGAGAGGTGGCAAATGGAGTTTAATGCGGAAAAGTGTGAGGTGATTCACTTTGGAAGGAGTAACAGGAATACAGAGTACTGGGCTAATGGTAAGATTCTTGGTAGTGTGGATGAGCAGAGAGATCTCGGTGTCCATGTGCATAGATCCCTGAAAGTTGCCACCCAGGTTGATAGGGTTGTTAAGAAGGCATACGGTGTGTTAGGTTTTATTGGTAGAGGGATTGAGTTTCGGAGCCATGAGGTCATGTTGCAGCTGTACAAAACTCTGGTGCGGCCGCACTTGGAGTATTGCGTACAGTTCTGGTCACCGCATTATAGGAAGGATGTGGAAGCATTGGAAAGGGTGCAGAGGAGATTTACCAGGATGTGGCTTGGTATGGAGGGAAGGTCTTATGAGGAAAGGCTGAGGGACTTGAGGCTGTTTTCGTTAGAGAGAAGAAGGTTAAGAGGTGACTTAATAGAGACATACAAGACGATCAGAGGATTAGATAGGGTGGACAGTGAGATCCTTTTTCCTCGGATGGTGATGGCTAGCACAAGGGGACATAGCTTTAAATTGAGGGGTGATAGATATAGGACAGATGTCAGGGGTAGGTTCTTTACTCAGAGAGTAGTAAGGGCGTGGAATGCCCTGCCTGCAACAGTAGTAGACTCGCCAATTTTAAGGGCATTTAAATGGTCATTGGATAAACATATGGATGATAATGGAATAGTGTAGGTTAGATGGGCTTCAGATTGGTTTCACAGGTCGGCACAACATCGAGGGCCGAAGGGCCTGTACTGCGCTGTAATGTTCTATGTTCTATGTTCTATGTTCTATGACTAGTGGTATTCTACAGGGATCAGTGCTGGGACTTCTACAGAAATGATTTGGAGGAAAATGTAGCTGGTCTAATCAGTAAGATTGCAGACAATACAAAGATTGGTGGAGTTGCAGATAGTGAGGATTGTCAGAGGATACAGCAGGATATAGATCAGTTGGAGGCATGGGCAGAAAAATGGCAAATGGAGTTTAATCCAGACAAATGTGAGTCAATGCACTTTGGAAGGTCAAATACAGGTGGAAACTTTACAGTGAATGGCACAACCCTAAGGAGTACTGACATGTAGATGAATCTGGATGTGCAGGTCCATAGATCACTGAAGGTGGCAGCCTAGGTCGATAAAGTAGTAAAAAAATGCTTATGGCATGCTTGCCTTCATTGGAAGGGGCATTGAGTATAAGGATAGACAAGTTATGCTGTAGCTTTATAGAACTTTAGTTAGGTCACACTTGGAATATTGCATGTAGTTCTGGTCACCACACTACCAGAAGGATGTGGATGCTTTGGAGAGAGTACAGAAAAGTTTTACCAGGATGTTGCCTGGTATGGGGGATTTTAGCTATGAAGAAAGGTTAGAGAGACTAGGTGTGTTTACACTGGAACGCAGGAGGTTGCGGGGCGACCCAACAGAAGTTTGTAAGATTGTGAATGGCATGGACAGAGTGGAAAGTGAGGCATTTTCCCCAGGGAGGTGTTGGGGGGGGTCAATTACTAAGGGACACAGGTTCAAGGTGCAAGGGGGAATGTTTAAAAGAGATATGCGAGCGAAGGTTTTCACACAAAGGATGGTGAATCCTGTAACATGTTGCAGAGGAGGTGGTGGAAGCAGACACAATCGCAACATTGAAGAAACACCTGGATGAATACATGAATCGGAAGGGAATAGAGAGACACAGATCTTGTAAGTGAAGACAGCTCTTGTATGAAAGGGCCAACATGTGTCGGCGCAGACTTAGAGGGTCAAAGACCCTTTTCCTCTGCTGCATTGTTCTTTGTTCTATTGCAGCAAGTTGAAAGCAGTTTACCCCACCAACACCCTCCAACCCCAGCCTGCAGGCAGTTGGAGTGAATAAAAGGAGCAGCAATTCACACCAAGTACATGAAATTCCACCAAAGAATGTTCGAAATCATTGCCATTCAACTCAATGTTCCAGACCTGATCCCATCTCTCCATTGCACTTACTGACCTGGTTTCCATAGCCTAGCCTTTTCCATGCAACTGCTTAAACTCCCTCCTCTTTCCCCAATCCTTACATTTATGCATTTGATCAATATTCATCCTGCTCTCCTGTATATGGAATTGATTTGCTGCTTTAGTTTTCTTCTTCTTCCTTCCTGTCCTCCATTAATATTGTTTCACATTGCTCACTTGTGTCTATAAATCCAAATGATTTCTGTTGTAACTCAATGTGCAAATTACGGCCTCCTTGTAAATTAGTGAATCGGTGATATTCTTCTGGCCTGAATGCTCGGGTTTGTACCAGACGGTTTTTCTCTGACCTCTGATCATTCTTCTTTGTTATGGCCTGGAGTTGGCCTGGATCTAAATCATTGTGGTGAATTTTACGGCCATCGCCATTGCTCATGTTTAAGGTGAAGAGGCAAGTATTATAAGACAGCTGCCCATGCCAACACCTTCCACACCCCACTCACTACTGTGAGCTGATGACCAGATTTTGGTAGGTTTCAAATGGCTATCTATCTGCTGGATATATATGAAAATTGAAGTTGTCACCAAGTTAATTGAGTGGGATTCTGCGCTGACAGCATCATGATACCACTGATGTGGGTATGTGACTGGAAGTGGGCAGAACAATCATTGAGGCCAGGTGGCGAAAGGAAAGGATTGGATCTGGGACACATCATTTGGGTGGTGTCCTGAGTGTATCAAGGGCATCTTCCCTAGGTGTCACCACCGCCCTGCCCACTCTCCCCCCATTCACTTTGATATTTCAAAGAATTCCCTTCAAATTCCAGTCCCCTCTCCATCCTTCTTGGGCCTTCAGATCCCACCCTGCTCTAAAAGCCTGGAATATACCTGGCAGCAGTGGGCAATGTACCTCTTCCTTATAGAGTCATTGTCATAGAGAGGTACAGCATGGAAACAGACCCTTTGGTCCATCTCGTCCTTGCTGACCAGATATCCTAAATTAATCAATTCCCATTTGCCAGCATTTGGCCAATATCCTCCTAAACCCTTCCTATTTACGTACCCATCCAGATACCTTTTAAATGTTGTAATTGTACCGGTCTCCACCAACCCCTTTGGCAGTTATTCCATACATGCACCAACCTCTGCCTGAAAATGTTGCCCCTTTTAAATGGTCCCTTTTAGATCTTTCCCCTCTCACCTTAAACCTATGCCCTCTAGTTTTGGAATCACCTACCTTGGGGAAAAGACCTCAGCTATCTATGTCCCTCATGATTTAATAAACCTCTATAAGGTTACCCCTCAGCCTCCAAAGCTCCAGAGAAAATAGCCCCAACCTATTCAGCCTCTCCCTATAGTTCCAACACCACCAACCCTGGCAACATCCTTGTAAATCTTTTCTGAACCCTTTCAAGTATCACATCTTTCTTCTAGTAGGGAGACCAGAACTGAATGCAGTATTCCAAAAGTGGCCTAACCAATGTCATGTACAGTTGCAACATGACATCGCAACTCCTGTACTCAATGCACTGACCAATAATGGCTCTCAGCTGCCTATTCAAACAGAACAGCCCCAAATTCCTCAAGCCTGAAAAATATCCATTGATCATTACTAGATTTTCTAACATCAGCAATTTTTGTATCCATGTTGATTTTATACCGCGATCTATAATTTTCCTTAAGTCTGTTGTGTGGCATTGTATTAAAAGTTGTCTGGAAATCCATGTCAACAGCATTACCCTCATTGACTCTTTCTGTTTTCTCCTCAAACAGAATCCAGCAAGTTAGTAAACGTATTCAGAAATTCATACCTACTTTTCCTCATCAACCCATCTTTTTCCATGTGATTACTAATTCTAACCTGAATGAGTAGAACTTGGAACATAGAACAATACAACACAGGAATGGGGCCTTCAGCCCACGATGTTCCAAACATGACGCCAAATTAAACTAAACCCTTCTGCCTGCCTTTGGTTCATATAGAACAAGAGAACAAAGAAAATTACAGCACAGGAACTGGCCCTTCGGCCTACCAAGCCTGCACCGACATACTGCCCATCACAACTAAACCCCCTACCCTTCCAGTGACCGCATCCCTCTATTCCCATGCTATTCATGTATTTGTCTCCATCCCTTGCATATTCCATGTCCTTATCTAAAAGTCCCTTAATGCCTCGATCATATCCGCCTCCACCACCACCCTGTCAGTGCATTCCAGGCTCCTACCACTCTCTGTAAAAAAACTTGCCTCTCATATCTCCTATGAACTTTCCCCCCTCACCTTAAATGCATGTATTAGACATTTCAACTAAGGGAAAAAGATTCTGACTGTCAACCCTATCTATGCATCTCATAATTTAAAGAATTCTACCAAGTCTTCCCTCCGCCACCACCACTCCAGAGAAAACAACCTGAGTTTTTCTAGCCTCTCCTTATGGTTCATACCCCCTAATCCAGGCAAAATCTTGGTCAACATCTCCTGTACCCTCTCCAAAGCCTCCACATCCTTCCTGTAACGTGGTGAACAGAATTGAACGCAGTACTCTAAGTGTATCCTAACCAAAGTCTTGTAAAGCTGCAACATGACATCCTGACTCTTGTACTCAATTCCCCAACCAATAACGGCAAGCACGCCATACATATTCTTTACCAATGAGCTACTTGTGTGGCCATTTTCAGGGAGCTATGGACTTGAACCCCAAGATCCCTCTCTACATCAATACTGTTCAGAGTCCTACCATTAACTGTATGCTTTTTCTTAACATTTGATCTCCTAAAGTGTAGTACCTTATCTTCGTCACAGTCCAGGCAATGACCACTGCTGGGCTCTGGTGCTGCCACAGCAGCTGGTGCTAATTCACTGCGAGCCCAGCAGTTCCCCACCCTCGATGACCCCACTCCACACCGAAATCCCACAGAATCATATAAACCTGATTTCTGAAACAGGATCCATTTGGTCACCATGACAACATGATACAATGTTGGCTGTAGCCTCCTGTCCAGCTGTCACTGCTGGTATTATTGCTCTCTTATAAACTGCCATGAATGAAGAGGCTTCTCCTCCTCAGAAGGGGCTGTTGGTTTGTCTCCCCAGGTTTATGTTTGCTGAAGCTCAAAAACTCTCACACACCTTGAAACACATGCCCTGCAATTATCTTTCTAACTGCTGGACAGGAAAAAGCAAATGGCTTTGCAATAAACACCTATGTGGGCATACAAGTATGCGAATTAAAAGTCACCCATCCCCTGCCTTGGATACTGTACCCAGAACCTCTGGAATTCACTTCTTCCCTACCCTCTGCATCACTTTTAACGTCCTCAATAACAGTCAGCTTTTTGATAAAGCTCCTAGCCAATATCATTTTCTTTGTGTTCCATATTGTTTACACAAGCAACTTTTCTTTTTATTCTCTGACGGAATATGGGTGTCACTGACTAAGCCAGTATTTATTGACAAAGATTTCAAGTGAGATGTTGAAATGATTTGAATTCTCCTTGCTGCCTAGCAACCCCTAGCACCCGCAAGCCCCTTCTCCCCAGCAGTGATTAACCCTTCCAAGTGATCAACCCTTCCTAAGTGATCATGTCCTCCTTAGTGATCACACCTCCCATAATGAATGTTACTTCCCCCTTTGGGGGAAACAGAATCCCCCTCATCCTCACGTACCACCCCACCAACCTCCGGATCCAATGCATCATCCTCCGACACCTCCGCCATCTGCAATCCGACCCCACCACCGAAGACATTTTTCCATCCCCACCCTTATCTGCTTTCCAGAGGGACCACTCTCTCCGTGACTCCCTTGTCCGCTCCACACTCCCCTCCAGCCCCACCTCACCCAGCACTTTTCCTTGCAACTGCAGGAAGTGCTACACCTGCCCCTACACCTCCCCCCTCACCCTCATCCCAGGCCCCAAGAAGACTTTCCACATCAAGCAGATGTTCACCTGCACATCTGCTAATGTGGTCTACTGCATCCGCTGTTCCCGTTGTGGCCTCCTCTATATCGGGGAAACCAAGCGGAGACTTGGGGACCGCTTTGCAGAACACCTATGCTCGGTTCGCACTAAACAGCTGCACCTCCCAGTCGCGAACTATTTCAACTCCCCCTCCCATTCCGCAGACGACATGTCCATCCTGGGCCTCCTGCAGTGCCACAACGATGCTACCCGAAGGTTGCAGGAACAGCAACTCATATTCCGCTTGGGGACACTGCAGCCCAATAGTATCAATGTGGACTTCACAAGCTTCAAGATCTCCCCTCCCCCTACCGCATCCCAAAACCAGCCCAGCTCATCCCCGCCTCCCTAACCTGACCTTCCTCCCACCTATCCACTCCTCCTACCTCAAGCCCCAACCCCATCTCCTACCTAATAACTTCATCCCGCCCCCTTGACCTGTCCATCCTCCCTGGACTGACCTATTGCCTCCCTACCTCCCCACCTACACTCACCTTTACTGGCTCCATCCCCGCCTCTTTGACTGGTCTGTCTCCTCTCCACCTATCTTCTCCTCTATCCATCTTCTATCCGCCTCCCCCTCTCTCCCTATTTATTTCAGAACCCCCTTCCCCTCCCCCATTTCTGAAGAAGGGTCTGGGCCCGAAACGTCAGCCTCCCTGCTCCTCTGATGCTGCTTGGCCTGCTGTGTTCATCCAGCTCTACACCTTGTTATCTAAGGTTCTGAAGGGGCTGGACAGAGTAGATGCTGAAAGGTTGTTTCATTTTGCGAGGGAATCTAGAAATGGGGAACATGGTTTAGAAACAAGGGATTTTCCATTTAAGATGGGGCGGCATGGTGGCACAGTCGTTGGCACTGCTGCCTCACAGCGTCAGCAACCCGGGTTCGATTCCACCTTCGGGCGACTGTGTGGAGTTTGCACATTCTCCCCGTGTCTGCGTGGGTTTCCTCCGGGTGCTCCGGTTTCCTCCCACAGTCCAAAGATGTACAGGCTAGGTGGATTGGCCATGTTAAATTGCCCATTGTGTTCAGGGATGTGTAGATTTGGGGGGGTTATAGGGGAATGGGTCTGGGTGGGATGCTCTGAGGGTCGGTGTGTTGTTGGGCTGAAGGGCCTGTTTCCACACTGCAAGGATTCTATGATGAATTCCTCTCTGAGTGTCGTGAGTCTTTGGAATTCTGCTCAAGAAAGCAATGGACACTCAGTCATTGAATATACTTGAGTCTGGTCAGACAGATTTTGATTGACAAGGACATTGATCATTATGGAGGACAGACAGAAAAGTAGAGGTAAGGACACAACACTTTTGGAAAGATGTGAGGCATGAAGAGGGCCTGAGGAAGAGGTTTTCTAGAATGGTATGAGGTATCAGTTATGTGAAGAGACAGGGATGTTACTTCTTTGAGCAGAGCGGGTTAGAGGTGATTTAATAGAGGAACAGAGTTAATGGAGTAAATAAGAAGAAATTGTTCCCAGTGGCAAAAGAACACAAGCTTAAAGTAATTGGGTAAAGAGCCTGAGAGGAGATCAGGAGTTTTCTTTCCTTGCAGTCAGAGTTGTTATCAAGTAAACGCCATGTGAAAAGGTGACAGAGACAGATTCTACAGTGACATTCAAAACAGAGTTTGGTAAGTACTTGACCGGGAAAAAAAATGACAGGGCTCAGCAGAAAGGGCAGGTGAATGGGATTAATTAGATTTCTCTGCCAATTAACAGTACATTCAGTCACGAGGTTTATTTCACTGATAATTTTTCTGTGTTGTATCCACCTTGCCAAATCTGACATATCTTGCTCATTGGGTAATCTACAACACAGCAAGGTCCTGAGGCAATTGAACACTGATAACTTTGTTGTTTAATCAGTCTACATTACCGTCCTGTGTCACCATTCATTCAGTAACAAGACTGAATTACCAACGTGTCACTGAGTTCGGCTCTCATTTCCTGTCTATTGAAAGGTAGAGTTTATAAACACTGTCCACGTTTATCACCATAAGCAGACAGTGTTTCTAACTTTTGTGATCCACAAGCATACAGTGCAGGCTGGGAGAATTACTTCCAAGTCAACTGGCATGAGAAGGACAGAGTGATCTAAGCTAATTGGTACTAGAGTCAAGACTCAGCCTTGGAAATCAACGTATATCAGCTTTCAATCTGAGCACAGATTTTTTTTTAAATTCATCCATATTTAGATGAGGGTATCACCGGCTAGGTCAGCATTTATTGCTCATCCCTAATTGCCCAGAGGGCTGTTAAGAGTCAACGACATTGTGTAGATCTGGAGTCACATGTAGTCTCCGTCCCTAAAGGTCATTTGTGAACCAGGTAGGTTTTTCCCCACAATCAAAAATGGATTCACAGTCATTCACAGACTCTTAGTTCCAGATTTTTATTGAATTCAGATTCCACCAACTGCCCTGGCAGGACTCAAACTCAGTTCTCCAGAACACTACCTGGGTCTCTGGATTAATAGTCCAGTGATAATTCCACTAGACCATCGCCTCTCCTCAGGATGTGATGACTGAAGTCCCACTGGTCAGTAAATTAGATTAATTCTTTCTGCAGAATTCTGGCTGGTTCAACATCCTTTTTCACAAAATGACTGGCAATCAAACACCTTGAGCTGCACTTCCCAAAAATTAATTATTGATAAATAACCTTCTGTCTCAAATCTATCATGACCGAGCACTCTGATCTTCATAGGAGGCAGTTATGTGCATTCTTTCTCCATGTTCATACTGTGAATCAAGTCCTGTTCTTTTATCCAGCCCAGACATCGGGATTTCCTTAATAGCAAATTCTAATGGATACCAAATCTGCCGGTTGCATTAGTGAATCTTCAATCCAATTCCAAGACCAGACAAACAGCCAAAAATAGCAAAATAAAAGCAAATACTGCAGATGCTGGACATCTGAACTAGAACAAAAAGTGATATAAAAACTCTGCAGGTCTGGCAACATTTGTAGGCAGAGAAACAAAGTTACTGTTGAGTCCAATGTGACTGTTCCTTAGAATAGCACTGGCTGTTTGACAATTTCATGCTGCCCCATTTAGGCTTCATATCTATGCCAAGCTTCTGTGCCATAAGGTGTCAAACCCAGTCCCAAGATTGGCTGGGAGTACACTTGCATTATTTCAATTTTTCACTGTGCTCAGGTAGTGCCTGACACACACCTGAATGGGAACCTGATTACACATGGGATCAGATTTGCTGAACCCTCAGCTGAAACAATAAGTCCTGAATCGCCAGTCTTAACGTGGGCTCTAATTACCCAAACCTGATTCTGGTTACCCAAGATATCTCCTGACCTTTGCAAGGGGTGACCATCATTGGAAGAAAGTGATGAATGAAAGCAGATGTCAACCATCTTTTAAAGGCCTTAGGTTTTATGTTGTGACTATTAAAGATGTTTCATACATATCTTGTACCTATTTCAAAATGGAGTTCAAGTAATGACCCATGCACTAATTTCCAAGCGTCTGCTTTTTTTAAATTCACCCTGGAAAGGTTTGTGAAATGGAGAACGACAGCCTGTTCATGCAGGAGAGTTGAACGCACAGTCATTTCTGACCCTCGCTAGGATGGTGCTCTGGTCACAGATAGTGTGCCACCATTGTCCCATTGGACAGAGGAGCACGAAGTCAGTCAACTGCAGTTTTCTGGCCAGAAGCCACCTTGCTGAATTCTCTGAGTTGTGGAAGGGACAGTGGAAACAAGTCAGTCCCTGGTGCTGTTAACACACTGCAAAGTCAAGGCCCCAGGACAGACACCTGAGCTGGAGGACAGCTGCAAGTACCAAGCAAGAAAGGATCAGCAACAGATCTAAATAGCTGCACAGGAGCAAGACAAACGGAACATTAAAAAGACTTTTTTGTTTTTTAATTAAGTTAGCTGTGTTAAGTGACACCTGCAAAATTAAATAAACTGATTTGCATTTGTGCAGGATGTCGAGTAGATGCTTGTATCATGGGCATAAAGCTGTGAGTTCCATACTGTGAACATTTACCATCCCCTGTGAGTTGTCTGTCATGTTGAGTGTGCCACTCTGTTTAACAGTACAGGAAAATCTGCTGCAGTAGGTGATGGGATAATGAACTCCTAATTGTTCAAGATGCAGGGAAACCCTGCAGGCAAATGTACTGATCTTATCATCACTAACACATTACACTCCCGAAATAAAATCACTCAAATGCACGGTAACTCTAAAAATATAAAAGCAATACATTTAATTACATTTTAGAAGATGTCACACACAAAAAATAAAATGAAGCCCGTGGGCCAGACATGGCCACTGATTTAAAGTTATTTCAAGATCTCTCTGCTACTAGAGTGCAGGGGTGGCGTGTAAAGGTTCAACTGGGATCAATAAGACAATGCAAATTATGACTGTGAACTCCATCTGAGCTAGTAAATAGAAATTAGAATTTACCAGATAAAGGCAAGATAAGGAATGGTTTTCCCCTACTTCTCTCTTTTATAGTATGCAGGCATAATGATTACAGTCGATGCTTGTTGGTCATCCCTAATTATTCTTGAACCGAGTGCCTTTCTGGGCCACTGGTGCAGTTTCAAGTCAGCCACATTGCTCTGGGTCTGGAGTCACATGTAGGCCAGACTAGGTATGGACAGCAGATTTCCTTCCCTAAAGGGACATTAGTGAACCAGATGGTTCTTTAAACAACGATGATATTTGCCATGTCCCCATTACTAATTGTAGCTTTTGATTCTAGATTTACAATATGTACTTAATTTGAACCCAGAACCCAGAGTCCCCATGTCCTGGGTCTCTGAATTATCAGTTTAGTAACACTAACACAGTGACAACACATTCTCTTTGGTGTTTAATGGAACCAAATGATTAACTCCAGTTATCTGCCCTCATCCCATAGCCCTCTCCTTTCCCTGTATCACTTTCCATTATTTGATATGATCTATCATTCAGTTTAAATGATTCACTTGTCTCTTCCTCAATTGGCTCATTGGCTGAAACCCTTTTAACGTTATATGATAACATTTCACCAACTAAATTAGTTAATTCGTCCACCAACATAACCACAGGCATAGTAATTGGTCCACTCCTTTACAATTTGGAAAAGCAAGACAGCATATTTGTGTCCTTTAATGTAACTTCTGTGAGCACCTAGTAGTCCCCATGCTATTCACTAGTTGCCGTGACATTCAAGGGCCAAATATCATAAGTGGTTAAAGTAACCCAGCCTGTATCTCTTGAAAGGAAAAACGGGCTGTGATTGTGGTAGGCACTGATATCATTCTATAAGTGACATCAGGGAAAGAGCGACCGCTGTCAATGTGGTATATTTTCAAATGCCATCTTTGCCAGCAAGGTATCTGTTGCTGTGGTTGTGTCCGCTCGAGTCATCTGGGATGTCTTGGGTGGGTTCACCGTTATAATTCCAGCTTACTGATATTAGTCTGAATTGCTGTTACCAAGTAGGGAAAGATGCCCACCTGATATCTTTGGCAGAAGTCTTGAAAAACAGTACTTTTCTTACATATTAATTTATTGCTAGTTACATTACATCAGAGTTACAGGATAGTCTCTTGTAAGACATTAGGCTGGACCTAAGAGTCAGAACACATTATTGTTTAACTACATGGAGTTAGCACTGAACAACTGAAACTAATTACTGTTTATCTCCTTCCAGAAATAGTTCTTTATATCCTGATGAGTGGATCTTATTTCAGAATGTCAGTTAACCTTTTCTGGCGCTAATTGTCTTACACAACATCTCCCCACCCTGAGATTTTATTTCTGGTTATTAAAATCTTTATATGATTGCTTCAAATAGTAAAGTGAGTTTATCACTACCCCATTGCCCTGCCAAGTCTCTGGCTTTATAATAGTTGACAAATTAGTTTAGTTGGAAGGACGCAACATTCAGGGTGTTCTCTGGTATTAAAGTCAATGTTGAACATTTATCTCCCTTGGAGGGCTTTTAATTTCTTCAAATCATGACAGAGAAGCTAGTTGTGTTTCTGAAAGAACTTGTGTTCTTTTAATGCTGACATGAAGTGTCACATGTGATTCTTCTATTGCATGTATATTTAAACCACGAAGTAAAGCTGTCTATGTGCTGCTTCTTCTAAACAGTTGCATTCTATTTAGAGTCTAGCATTAACTCCTAGTGGCTGTGGTGACAAGGATATCTGATTATCATATTTTGAAGGTTAATTTGCAATTGGAAGACAAGTAACCCCTCCAAACTTCTGAAATCAGGAGTATCTTCTAATTTCTCAGTTACAAAGAGTTGTTGGACACCAATAAAATTAAGCCAGGTAGTGTATTTCCTTTTCCTCTCCAGTTCAGGAAGTAATCTGAGAACTACAAAGTTTTCCTCTCTTTTTGATAATGTTATATTGACCACTGTTTGTGACTTCTGAGCTGAGTGACATCTATAATACAGTCAAATTTTAAGAGTGAATTTTATGGTTCTTTTCAGAAGTGAAATGTTGTTTCTTGATGATGAATACCTGTCCCAAATGGGATTGGTCTTTTAAGATTACTCTCAGTATCGCTTTGATTTTGAACAGTGTGAGCTGCTTGTGCCATGCAGTTTTCTGTGAAAAGGTTACAGTTTCATTATTGTCATGAATAGTCACTTATTAACCCAAAGAATGGTTGAGTCGCATCTTAGATATAAGAATATATGTTCCAATGAAGGGATATTTTTGTAGTCTGGGAATTTCTTTCAAAGATGATTCTTATAAGATGATAATCTTTTTGTGCAAGTAAACATTATTAGGTCTGAGGTTCAAAGGTTCTTTTTACTTTTCCATGTTCTCTGTAAATGTCCCACTTTCTTACAAAGATTACGCTGGCATACTAAAGCAGGTTGTATGGTATTTTAACCCCACATCTGGAACAGTGAGTTCTAGTGTCTAGGATCTAAAGGCATGTTGTATCAATCAATTATGGTATTTTGGTGTTACTGTACCATAGAAAATTGATATCTGATCTTAATCACATAACTTGGCTTTATATTCCCATCATTTCCTTGTGCTGTTTTAAATTTAAGCTTCTCCAACCATCAGGATAACTCTTCCCAATCTGAAACACTCTTTTGGTTGTTGTGTTTCATTAAGAAATATTACAACGTCAGAAATTCCAATCTGCAAAACTACAATATTCTGACAGTGTATATTGATCATTAATAACGTCAACAGGAAGATGTATTTTTCTACGAAATTGTGCTTTCTCCAATCTATGATTAGTGTTTAGCATTATTTAATTGCCAAATGTTCTTACAATATAATAAAACATATTTGCCTCTTCTCTTACTTTCTGACATTTTAAAACAAGACCAAGGACCGAAATATGTTCACCACTTCTCTGAAATTCATCTAATTCCGAAGCAATTTTGGCTTTTATACACTGCTTCTTCCATGAAGATCACTTCCAGTCCAAGTCTCAACGCTGTATTTGACGGAGTGTATAGTTTAACCATTATACTTGACATTTAATGATATTATAATCACCGAATCCCTGACTATCAATACCTTGGGGATTACCATTGACCAGAACTGAACTGGGCTTGCCACATAAATACTGTGGTTACAACAGCATGTCAGAAACTAGGAATACTGCAGTGAGTAACTCACCTCCTGACTCCCAAAACCTGTCGACCATCTACAAGGCTCAAGTTAGGAGTGTGATGGAATGCTCCCCACTTATGTGGATGAATGCAGCTCCAACAACACTCAAGAAGCTTGACACCATTCAGGACAAAGCAGCCCACCTGATTTGCATTTCATCCACAAGCATCCACTCTCTCCAACATGCATGCTCAGCAGCGCTGTGGGTATCATCTCCAAGATGCACTGCAGAAATCCTTCAAGGCTACTTAGACAGCACCTTACGACTCACGACCACTAGTTTCTAGAAGGACAAGGGCAGCAGGTACATGGAAACATCACCATCTGCAAGTTCCCATCCAAACCACTCACCACCCTGATTTGGAAATACAATGCCGTTCCTTCACTGCTATCAGGTCAAAATCTGGGTAATCCAAGATGGTGGATGGGAAAAAGTTGTGGCTCTGAGAGCTGCTCCTTTTTTGAGGTATTTTCAATGTTGGAGCTGAATTCCTCAAATTCTAGGAGCAGTAATTACTTTTTCATAAGTTGTTGCATCATTTTGGAACTTTGGGAAAAAAAATCAAAACAATGGTACTTGAAAATAGGAGGAAGTCACACAAAGGTGGCAGCAGTGACCACATGGGAAGTGATTCAAATGGAGAAAGAAACCTACACAGTTGTCTGACCGAGCAGTGAATCTGCACACCTACTGTCTCTGCTGTTTGATTTTAAGTATCTCTGGACATCGGAGTTCATCTGAGAAAAATTAACAAACAGCAAAATTCACAGTCAACCTTGGAAAAACCTGTGTGGGAGAGCTCACAGCAGTGGGGCAGCTAAATGGCTTTCTAAAGTGTAACCTTACTGTTTATTTTGTAAAGCTACAATAGTGGATAGAATAGGTTTATTTTGATTATATGTTTTAATGTGATCCGTCTCTTGATTAAACCTTAAAAATATAAAACATGGGTGCTAAGTTAGCCTGGAGCAGTGTTTTTTACAGCAGTAAGACTGTGCTATTTTCTAGGTTCGAAGATAGTTAGGGTACAAAGATGGACTTTAGAAGAGTGATGTCCTCTTCCTGTCGGATGAGAGAGATTAGTGAGAATTTCCATGTTACTGATGATTATGTCTGCAGGAAGTGTGTTTGGTTGCAAATCATATCAGATTGCATGGATTGGCTGGTGCAGCAGTTAGAGGCAATGAGGAATTTATACAAGGTAGGGGGTGTGATAACTGGCAGCTGAAGGAAGGGAGAAAAACCACAGACATAGTTAGGTAGATGGGTTACCGCCAGGTTGTGCAGGAGTCTCCTGTGGCACAACGATTGGTGCTGGGTCCACTGCTTTTTGTTTATTTATATAAATGATTTGGACGCAAACATTGGAGGTATCATTAGTAAGTTTGCAGATGACACCAAAATTAGAGGTGTACTGGACACAAAGAAGTTTACCTCAGAGTACAACACGATCCTGATCGGATGGGCCGAGGAGTGGCAGATGAAGTTTAATTTAAATAAATGTGAGGTGCTGCATTTTGGTAAGCCAGATCAGGGCAGGACTTGTACACTTGATGGTACGATCTTGGGGAGTGTTGCTGGGCAAAGAAACCTTGGAATGCAGGTTCACAGTTTCTTGAAAGTGGAGTCACGGGTAGATAGGATAGCGAAGATGGTGTTTGGTATGTTTGCCTTTATTGGTCACTGCATTGAGTACAGGTGTTGGGAGGTCATGTTACATCTGTACAGGACATTGGTTAGGCCACTTTTGGAATACTGTGTTCAATTCTGGACTCCCTGCAATAGGAAGGATGTTGTGAAAATTGAAAGGGTTCAGAAAAGTTTTGCAAGGATGTTGCCAGGGTTGGAGGCTTTGAGCTACTGTGAGAGGTTGAATAGACTTGGGTTATTTTCCCCGGAATGTCAGAGGCTGAGGGGTGTTTATAAAATCATGAGGGGCAAGAATAGGGTAAATCGACAAGGTCTTTTCCCCATGGTGGGGTGCCCAAAACTAGAAGACATAGGTT
The DNA here is from genome assembly GCF_021869965.1 of Rhincodon typus. Classification (NCBI taxonomy): domain Eukaryota; kingdom Metazoa; phylum Chordata; class Chondrichthyes; order Orectolobiformes; family Rhincodontidae; genus Rhincodon; species Rhincodon typus. Next base: position 69,356,340 of record NC_063345.1, read on the forward strand.
TAAGGTGAAAGGGGAATGATTTAAACGGGACCTAAGAGGCAACTTTTTCATGCAGAGGGTGGTGTACATAAGGAATGAGCTGCCAGAGGAACTGGTGGAGGCTGGTACAATTACAACATTTAAAAGGCTTTTGGATTGGTATACGAATAGGGAAGTGGGCCAAATGCTGTAAAATGGGATTAGATTGATTTAGGATATCTGATCAGCATGGGCGAGTTGCACTGAAGGGTCTATTTTGTGGTAAATATCTCTATGACACTATGGCTATTCCCACCTCAAACATGTACGCTGTTTTGGAAAATGTAGAGGGTGATGGACTATCCAGGGAATGTATCACAGGCAGTCAAGCTTCTGGAACCGAGACTGGCTCTAATGTAATGAAGGGAATACCAAGTTCCACACAATCAATTGTGATAGGGGACTCTCTAACCAGAGGCACAGACAGATGTTTCTGTGGCCAATAGCAAGAAATCAGAATGGTCTGTTACCTCCCTGGTGTCAGGATCAACGATATCTGTGAAAAGGTGCAGAATATTCTCAAAGAGGAGAGGCACCAGCAGGAGGTCGTTGTACACATGAGAACTCAACACTGGAAGAGAAAAGGATGAGATTCTGAGGAGACAATATAGAAAGTAAGGCAATAATTTAAATGGTAGTAATATCTGGATTACTCGCAGTGTCACAAGCTGGTGAAGGTAGGAATAGGAGGATGAAGCAGATGAATGCATGGAGGAGGAGCTGGTGGAGGGGAGAAGGAGTCACATTTATGGGTGATTAAGATCCATTCTGGGGTACAAGTGACTTGTATAAGAAGGACAAACTGTACCTGAATTGGGAGGGGAGATTTGCTAGAGCTGCTCAAGAGGATTTCAACTAGTAAGGGGTGGGGGTTGGTGGTGGTGGTGGTGGTGGTGGAGGGGGTCCCAGGAGATAGAGAGGAAAAAGATCAATCTGAGACTGGTAGAGTTGGGATAAGGAGCAAGTCAAACAGCCAAGAACAAAGTAGAGAATCAGGTAGGGACTGACAAATTAAACTGCATTTATTTCAATGAAAGAGGCCTAACAGGTAAGGCAGATGAACTTAGGACATGGTTGGGTACTGGAATATCATAGCAATTAGCAATGTGGCTCGGCGATGAACAAGACTAGCAGCTTAAGATTCCAGGGAATAGACTCTATAAGTAGGGTAGAAACGGGGCAAGAAAGGAGGGGAGTGGTGTTTTTGATTAGGGACAACATTATGGCTATACTTAGGGAGGATATTCCTGGGAATATGTCCAGGGAAGTTATTTGGGTGGAACGGAGAAATAAGAAATGGATGATCACCTTATTGGGATTGTACTATACACCCTACAGTAGTCAGCAGAAAATTGAGAAGCAAATTTGTAAGGAGCTCTCAGTTATCTGTAAGAATAATAGGGTGGTTCGGGTAGGGGATTTTAATTTTCCAAACATAGACTGGACCTGCTTTAGTGTTAAAGGCTTGGATGGAGATGAATTTGTTATGAGTATACAAGAAAATTTTCTGATTCAGTATGTGGATGGACATACTAAAGAAGGTGCAAAACTTGACCTATTCTTGGGAAATAAGGCAGGACAGGTGACTGAGGTGTAGGTGGGGAGCACTTTGGGGCCAGCGACCATAATGTTATTAGTTTTAAAACTAGTAATGGAAAAAGATAGACAAGATCTAAAAGTTAAAGTTTGAAACTGGAGGAAAGCCAATTTTGAGAGTATTAGAAAAGAACTTTCAAAAGCTGATTGGGAGCAGATGTTTGCAGGTAAAGGGACAGCTGGAAAATGAGACGCCTTCAAAAATGAAACAATGAGAGTCCAGGAACAGTACATTCTTGTAGGGTGACGGGCAAGGCTGGTAGGTGTAGAGAATGCTGGATGACTAGAAAAATTGAGGTTTTAGTCAAGAAAGAGAAGGAAGCATATGTTAGGTATAGACAGCAGAGACCGAGTGAATCCTTAGAAGAATGTAAAGGCATACTTAAGACGGAAGTCAGGAGATGAAAAAGGGGGACATCAGATAGCTTTCACAAATGGGTTCAAGGAGAATCCACAGGGATTTTATAGATACATTAGGGACAAAAGAGTAACAAGGGAAAGAATAGGGCCCCTTAAAGATCAGTAAGGCCACCTATGTGTGGAACCGCAGCAGATGGGGGAGATCCTAAATGAGTATTTTGCATCAGTGTTTACTGTGGAGAAGGTTATAGAAGATATAGAACGTGGGGAAATAAATAGTGTCATCTTGAAAAATGTCCATTTTATGAGGTGGTGATGCTGGATGGCTTAAAACACATAAAAATGGATAAATCCCTGGGACCTGATCAGGTGTACCCTAGAACTCCGTGGTAAGCTAGGGAAGTAATTGCTGGGTTCCTTGCTGAGATATTTGTATCATTGATAGCCACAAGTGAGGTGCCGGAAGACTGGAGGTTGGTTAACATGGTGCCAATATTTAACAAAGGCAGTAAGGAAAAGCCAATGAACTATAGACTGGTGAGCCTGACATCAGTTGTTGGCAAGTTGTTGGAAGGAATCCTGAGGGACTGGATTTACATGTATTTGGAAAGGCAAGGATTGATTAGGGATAGTCAACATGGCTTAGTGAGTGGGAAATCATGTCTCACTAACTTGATTGAGTTTTTTGAAGAAGTAACATAGAGGATTGATGAGTGCAAAGTGACGGACGTGATCTATACAGACTTCAGTAAGGCGTTCGACAAGGTTCCTCATGGTAGATTAGTTAGCAAGGTTAGATCACATTGATACAGGGAGAACTAGCCATATGGATACAGAACTGGCTCAAAGGTAAAAGACAGAGGGTAATGGTGGAGGGTTGATGTTCAGACTGGAGGCCTGTGACCAGCAGTGTGCCACAAGGATCGGTGCTGGGTCCACTGCTTTTTGTCATTCATATAAATGATTTGGACATGAACATAGAAGGTATGATTAGTAAGTTTGCAGATCACACCAAAATTGGAAGTATAGTGAACAGCGAAGAAGGTTACCTGAGAGTACAATGGGATCTTGATCAGATGGGCCAATGGGCCAAGGAGTGGCAGATGGAGTCTGATTTAAATAAATGTGAGGTGTTGCATTTTGGAAAGGCAAATCAGGGCAGGACTTATATACTTAATGGTAAAGTCCAGGGGACTGGTGCTGAACAAAGAAGTCTTGGATTGCAGGTTCATAGTTCTTTGAAAGTGAAATCACAGGTAGATAGGATAGTGAAGAAGGTGTTTGGTATGCTTGCCTTTATTGGTCACTGCATTGAGTATAGGAGTTGGGATGTCACGTTGCAGCTCAACATGGCATTGTTTAGACCACTTCTGGAATACTATGTGAAATTCTGGTCTCCCTGCTATAGGAAGGATGCTGTGAAACTTGAGAGGGTTCAGAAAAGATTTACAAGGATGTTGCCAGGGTTGGAGGGTTTGAGATTTAGGAAGCAGCAGAATAGGCTGGGGCTATTTTCCCTGGAGTGTCAGAGGCTGAGGGGTGACCTCGTAGAGGTTTATAAAATCATGAGGGGCATGGATAGGATAAATAGACAAGGTCTTTTCCCTGGGATGGGCGAGTCCAAAAGTAGAGGGCTTAGGTTTAAGGTGAAAGGGGAAAGATTTAAAAGGGACCTAAGGGGCAACTTTTTCATGCAGATGGTGGTGCCTATATGGACTGAGCTGGTACAATTATAACATTTAAAAGGCATCTGGATGGGCATATGAATAGGAAGGGTTTAGAAGGGTATGGGCCAAATGGGACTATATTTATCTAGGATATCTGGTCGGCATGGACGAGTTGGTCTGTAACCGTGCTGTACTTGCCTATGACTTCCTCCCTAATGGCATTGTGAGTCTACCTACAGAATGTAGACTGCAATGGTTCAAGAATACAGCTCACCATCACCTTCTCAAGGTCAGCTACGGAAAAGCAATAAATACTGGCTCAGAGATAGTAGGAACTGCAGATACTGGAGAATCTGAG
>NC_063345.1:69360738-69432648 GCF_021869965.1 Rhincodon typus
CTGTTCCTCTGATGCTGCTTGGCCTGCTGTGTTCATCAAGCTCTACACCTTGTTGTCTCAAATACTGGCTCAAACAGTGATGTCGAAATCCTATGAACAAAAGAAAATTGAGTATCTGCAAAGTTAAGTCTGCTTGGAGGTGCAATATATTTATGCATTGTCACTATAGGTTTATGTGTTATTTTATTTATTTAAATATTTCACTGGAAATCTGTATATGTCGCTGGAATTGCGGTTTAGTGTTTATCACTTCAATTGCATTAAATACAGTCTTCTTCGGCATTTAGTAAAAGAATATTGCACTTATTTTCTTTAATTAGTGGATAACTAAGATGGATTTACTTATAAAGTTTTGTCATTAAGAAGCTTTGTTGTCTTAATGAAGATATTTAAATTCTATCTTCTTATTTTCTTTCTCTGTAATTTCCTTTAATTTCTGTCAATTAAAACTGAAAATCTTCAGAAATCTTTCAGAATTAACCTTCTACCTCTGCAGAAAAGAATATTTTCAAGCTTTCAATGACTGAAGTCTTTTATAATGATAAAAACTGTGTTTTATTTTTTGAAAATGAGAGCAAAGATGGAGGAAAGGACTGTTAATTTTTCCAATTTCCTTTCTCCTTGGTAAGTTTCATACCTTTTTGAACAAAATAGATGATTCGCACCCTTTCTGCTGTTTGTCCTTGAGACTACACCTTTTAAAATTATAAAACTTGGCATCTTGAAGATTATTTTCAGTTACACAACAAAAAAAATGTTTAAACATCAAAACAATGACTTTTAACAAATTCTTCTTCTGCCTTCAATTTCTGCACCCTAATTAGTAAAATTATACCACAGATTTAGCAATTATCTTAATGATTGTATTTTTCTCAAGTTTTTTTGCAGCCTTCCTGACAATGTTAAACAATTAGAACAATGATTTCTTACTAAATATAAAAGTGAAACATTCCATTAACTTCTCAGCCTCGAATTTCCTTTAAATGTGGGAATTTCCAACCTTCCTTAACTTATTTTGGGTGTCTGACATCAACTGATGTTTCCTAGGTGTATGATTTTATTTTTGCTTCTTGTTGCTCTCGTGAGTCTCCATGTCGCCTGCTGAAGATTTTTTTGTAAGTTTCATGATTTGTAACTATTTTGAGGTGCTACAAGTATGCTTAGCATTCAGAACATGCCTCCCACAACAATGCATCCATATTTCTATTGGTCTGAAGAAGGGTCACTGAACTTGAAAAGTTAACTGTTTCTCTTTCTACAGATGCTTCCAGACCTGCTGAGTTTCTCCAACAATTTCTGTTTTTGTTCCTAATATTACAAAATTTATTTTCCTTAATAGTAATGTCCTTTGATACTCAGTGTCACTAAATTTCTGCAGATAGCTCAAGGACGGGATTATTGTTGAATTCACAATGAATACCTCTTAATGTAGTCTGGTAGACAAAAGTTAATTTTCACTGATGCACCATGCAGCAGACTGTGATCACATCTAACTTCAGGTGCTTTATTTGATCAAACTCTCTCAACATGAGGTTCATTATCTACAACCTACTGCTCACCATGTCTCCTCCTGTGATTTCTGAGATAATACATTGATATCACTGGTTTGAATGGCCTTCTGTGCTGCTGTGTCTACATAACTGTATAGTACTGACATTCACAGACTCTCGCTATCTGGGTCTGAGCATGTAACTATCATCTTACTCTGTCAATGTCTCCAGAACCCACTGACAGAAGTTCAGGAGTTGCTTTCACTCAGTGTACAGCACTAAGTGATTCTTCCTTTGCTGTTGGATTTGACAGACACCTTCATCATCTGCTCAGTGTGCCTCGACATTACCTGACTTAAGAGACACTCACTGGCTGAGACATATTCTCTCTGGGTATGTCTGAAAACTGACTAGTGCAGCAAATTATCCAACCACACAATGCTTGCAGCTCAATGTAACTCTTTCAAAATGGATTGCCCCAAGGTTTGCCCTGAGGCAGTGATTCTTGCTTCATACATCAGGCTATCATTCTTTTGGCATTGGGAATGTACCAATCCTCTGGAAAGCCTGACTGGGAGTTCCTAAAATACAGGGGGTTCTCCTATAACGCGTGTTCCGGCAAAGTGAATTGACTATAACGTGACTGACGAATAGGGGAATGCTATTTCTAACACACAAACTTGCGTTGGCTACAATACGATTCAGCATTATTTTAAAAAATGCTGCTTATTTAAATAGAAGAATGGACTCCAATGCTAAATTGATGCTGTAAGTAAAAAATGAAATATAGTTTAATATAATGAGTATTGTTAAAACATGCATCTTTGTCTGTAGTGCTTTTGCCTAGATTTTGTTACATATTTAATATGTAAGAATTTTTGAATTTGCTCATGTAAATCATTTATACCAAAAGTTGTCTGTGTTACAACCTGCTCTTTTCCAGCACTATTTTGAATACAGTGCTACTCAGGTTTACAACATATTTCAATCCTACAATTAACTTCATGCCAATGGGCTACATAGGAAAGAAAGGTCAGATTCCTCTGCTTCATTTATCTGAAAATCTATCCAGAAGTATGTGCCAATGGAACTTAAATGGAAGAGGGAATTTTACTAAAAATTGCCAACATGTCAATTTTGGGGGAGTTTCACGGAAGGTTGTTGGCAAGGAGCTTTATCTCTCACAATTTTGTACTGCTCACCTCTTTTGGATCATGTTCGCACTATCATGCAGTACTGACCATTGCTGGAATTTCCAGTGGAAGAACTCTATTTAAAGTCCAGCTGTTATTTCATTGCAAATACAAGGTCAGATTCATAAGTGTATTGCCTCTTTGCAGCATCACCTGTCTGATAAACTGTCATTATAACTGCAGCTATAAGAATGAAGCTGCACACGTGAGGAAGATTTTTGGAAAATATAACTGTTATGCATCCTGTGTGCCCCTAACCTTCCTTTTCCTATAGGCCCCATTATTTATACAGCGCAATTTTCTACAATGCAATGTTGCTCCAGCACACAACTATCGCGTATGACAAATTCCCCTGTACAATCATCTCAAGCATGTAATATTTTTTGTTCACAAGACTCATTCATGTGAAGGGAGCAGTTATTAAAATCTGGCACTGGCACACTGTTCGGAATACATTTCTAGCTGTGCAGTCACTGACAGTGCTTCAGTGGTGAATGCTCTGCAAGTATCTTCGCTGTTGAACAGCCTCCAAGGTGGCCCAGATGAACCGTTGAACTGCACCATTGGTTTAGCCTGACTTCAGTTCAAGACTCCGTTGGTAAATACGAGTAAGTGGCATTAGGAAGGGAAGCTGTTGGATACCAATGTGATCCAGAGTGAACACATCTGTAGTAAATGTTTGTAGCGTGAGGAACTCCAGACCCGAGTTGAGGAGCTGAAGTATGAGCTGCAATGTTGGGACACATCAGGGAGAGGGAAAGTTACCTCCAGAGGGTCAATCCATCACTCATACTAGCTAATTCAAAATTAATCTGTGATCGGGATGGGAGTGTGTGACTGATGGTGAGGCAAGTTTGAGGATGCAGGGGGTTACAATCGAGGACCCTCAGCCCCTGCAATTGTCCAATATTTCCAAGGTTCTTGCAGGCTATGTGAACGAGACTGAGAACTGCAGGGAGCATGAGCAAACTGACCACAGTATCTCATACAGGGTGGTATTCAAGTTGGAGAAGGAAATAGGAATGTAGTAGTGGTAGGGGAAACAACAATTAGCGGATAGATACTGTTCTCTGTGGCCAGAGTGGGAGTTCTGAAGGCTATGTTGGCTGCCAGGTGCAAGGATTAAGGACATCTCAGGGCTGGAGAAGAACATGGACAGGGAGGGATTGATTTTTCATTGTCCATGTTAGCAGCAATGACATTGATGAAGTAAGTTCTGCTTATAGAATTTGAACAATTAGGAGCTAAATTAAAAAGCAGCACCTCCAACCTAATAATCAATGGATTACTACCTAAGTCATGGGAAAACTGACATAGGGTAAATAAAGTCAAGAAGTTGAAATAATTAAGAAAACAACTTCGCTAAGGAACAAACTTATTGTCGCAACAGTCAAGGCAGAGCCAGTGGGTGATGTTATTTGGTTTTGTGGACAGGAAGGAATCCAGTGAGATTACCGGCTTTGGCATTAGAATCTATCCATTCTATCCATTGGAAGGAAGTGTACAACTTTATTAGAGTGGTTTTCCATCCTTATCATCACTGAAAATAGTTCAGATGAGGAAAGTTAGCAAAGTTTGTCAGAAGAAGCAAATACTGTGAACATCAATGAGCAGTACAAGCCACTTGAATGCTATGAAGAAAGATTAGATAGACTGGGCTTGTATTCACTGGAATGCAGGGGCAACCTGATAGAAGTTTATAGGATTGTGAATGGCATGGGAGTGGAAAGTATGAGGCGTTTTACCAGGGTGGAGGGATCAATTACTAGGGGACACAGGTTCAAGGTGCAAGGCGGGGGGAAGGGAACAGACAGATATCGATCCTATAAGTGAAGACAGTTTTAATATGGAAGGACAAAATGTGTTGGTGCAGGCTGGGAGGGCTGAAAGGCTTGCTCCTGTGCTGTATTGTTCTTTGTTCTTTGTTCATTGTTGAATCTTTAGCTGATGTTCTTCAGGAAGCACAGGACAAACTGAAATGGCAGGTTTGACTTTGATGCTGGATGATAAGCTGGCACAAGCTCAAGAGCAACACTTCAATCTTGCATCTTTCAAAAGTACCAGTGACAGATAATGTTATGAGCAGCAATCTTCCAGCAACATGAACGTGGATGTGAAACTGTCTAGTTCACCAGCAAGACAATTATAGAGGATGAACAAAGACACCCAAACTACTCAACGTATCTGCAGATTGAGAGGAAGGAATCACTTGAACAAAATGGAGATGAGCTGTATATGACTCCATGGGAGCCAAACCAAACCCCTCCTATCACTCAAAGCCAATCCCTTACTGTCCCTTACCATCCCTTTTCAGCCCTCAGATGCCATTCCTTTCTGTCCCCCAGAGGTCACTTCCCCAAACCCCAGCCCTTGCCATGTGTTCACTATACCTCCTGGCATTCCTCTGTCTGAGGCTGGACGTACTGTCCTTGGCAAAGGACTCAGCTTCATGCCCTTACGCCTCCACCTTAATGAAGTTCAGGCTTGCCATGATGTTGAACTGTTTTTCAACCACATCTGTCTCTGCGCTCATTTTTCAGGAAGGAATCCCAGCCCCCGTCCCACTGATCCTTTCACCTGCCTCCAATATTCTCCCTCCACTTGGACCCCTTGCTCTGGCCTCTTTCCTGCCCTCCATCTTTTCATTGAAAACTGTCAGCATGACATTTGCCATTTCAGTTTCTCTGCTCCTCTCACCCACTCTAACCTGTCCTCTTCAGAAATTGCCACACTTTGCTCTCTCAGGTCAAACCCTAACTTTGTCATTAAACTCGCACACAAGATTGATGCTGTTGTTGTCTGGCGCACTGACCTTTGTCTTGCAATGGCTCAACGCCAACTCTCAGACATTTCTTCTATCTCTCACTGGACCATAACCCCACACCCGAACATCAAGCTGCCATTGCCTGGACTGTCATCAACCTCATTACCTCTGGAGATCCACACCACCCCCAACACCACCACCCCACCACCATACCACTACCTCCAAGCTTACAGTCTCCCAACTGTGGACAGCCACTTCTAACTCCTTCCCAAAATTCACAAACCAGACTGACCAGGTAGGCCCATTTAATCTGTCTGCTCCTGTCCCAAGGAACTAATTTCCTCCTCCCTTGACTCCTTCCTCTCTGCACTTTTCCAGGCTCTGCCCACAAACATCCACAATTCCTCTGCTGCCTTCCACCATATTCAGAATTTCCAGTTCCTTGGCCCTATCTGCCTCCTCTTCACTGTGAATGTCCAATCCCTTTATACCACCATTCCCCACCAGGTAGTCTGAGAGCTCTTGGCTTCTTCCTTGACCAGAGGCCTGAAAAATACCCTTTCAGCACAACTTTCTTTCGCCTGGCTGAACTTGTTCTGTCACTGAACAATTTCTCCTTTAATTAATTTTACTTTTGCCAAGTCAAAGGAGTGGCTATGGGCATCTGCATGGGTCCCAGTTATGCTTGCCTCTTTATGAGGTATATGGAACAATCCTTGTCCCAGTCCTACACTGATTCCCCCTCCCACAACTCTTTTCTCAGTACATTGATGACTGCTTTGGTGCCACATTGTGCTCCAACCAGAACCATGAAAAATTGGTTAATTTTGCCTCCAACGTCTAACCCTCTATAACTTTCCATTTCCGACACTTCCCTTCCTTTCCTTGATCTTGCTGTCTCCATTTCGGGCAATAAACTGTCCACTGCCATCCACTACAAAGCCACTGACTCCCATAGCTACCTCCACGACAGCTCTTCAATGTCACGTCCCATAAGGATTCCATTGCCTACGTTGTTTCTGTTTAGATGCCACCTGCCAAAACAGCGCTGTTGTTGTAGCTTCCTTCTTCTAACATGGTGTCCTGCCCACTGTGTTTGACAGGACTGGCATCTGACCTATGCTTCTGCCCTTGACCCTTCCCAACACTCACAACAGCGTGATCGAGTCTCGCTTGTCCTCACTTTTCATCCCACCAGCCTCTGCATGCAAAGGGTCATCCTCCGCCATTTCAGACAACTCCACAGAATGCCACCAAACACATCTTCCCCTCACTCCCAGTCTGCATTTCGCAGTGACCGTTTCCTCTGGGACACCCTAATCCATACCTTGATGACCACCAACACTATCCCCTCTTCCCGTGTAACCACAGAAAGTGCAAAACCGGCCCCTTCATTTCTTTCCTGCTCACCATCCAAGGGCCTAAACAGTCTGCAGGTGAAACAGCATTTCACTTGTACCTCCTCCAATCTGGTCTCTAGCATTCGCTGCAACCAATGTGACTTACTCTAAATTGGAGAAACCAAAATCTAACTGAGTGACTGCTTTGCAGAATACCTCCGATCCGTGCACAAGTATGACACCGACCTTCCCATAGCTAGTCATTTTAACAGTGTCTGGCTCAGATGCCCACTTGCCTGTCCTCAGCATGCTGCAATGCTCCAGTGAATCACAGTGCAAGCTAGAGAAACAAAATCTCATCTTCAAACTAAGCACTTTACAACCTTCTGTGTTTAATATTGTGTTTAGCATCTTCAGGTTGCGAACTCACTCCAATTTCTTCCATTTCTTTTAGCTTTACTTGTTGCATTCTCTGTTACCATGGTCTCTCTCCCCCACAGTGGGACCATCTATTACTTCCAGTCTAGCAGTTAGACATACCATTGTTCTGTCATTCTCACATTCCAATCACTTAACCTGCACTATCTGCAGCCTTTCTCCCTCAACACTATTGCATAAATGCTGCCTGCTCCACACTTCACATCAGCTCTGATGAAGAGTCATTGAAATGTTAGCTTGCTGTCTCTCCACAGATTCTGCCTGGCCTGCTGTGATTTCCAGCATTTTTTTATTTTCAGTACAGATTCCAGCATCTGCAGCAATTTGCTCCTGTACAAGTTCAGGACCTGGTTAAGAAGAAATACCTTAGTCTAAATGAGGAACAAAACAGAAGTTGCTGGAAAAGATGAGCAGGTCTGGCAGCATCTGACCTGAAACGTTAACTCTGACTTTTCTTCATAGATGCTGCCAGGCCGGCTGAGCTTTTCCAGCAACTTCTGTTTTTGTTCCTGATTTACAGCATCTGCAGTTCTTTCTGTTTTTACTTTAGTCTTACCTTAATCCAGGACAGTATAGGGAAGCAAGTATTTATTTCAACATAGCATCCATCTTCAATGACAGAATTCATGAGATTAAAAGTCCCCATGTTGAGGTTTTTGGGACAACTATCTGCATTAACCACCTGGGAAGGAAATTCAGGATATTAGAAGGTTGTTTACATAAGGTAATGGATCAACTACTAGGTTTAGCATAAGTGGCACCCTATGCAAAGGACACCCAAGAGATAAAAATCGCTTCAAGAGAGAGAAATGATTCACAGGGTATCAGAATCAAGCTCAATAGTCCACAAGATGTACCAATCTTCTGTTTCAGAGGAGAATGTATTCTAAAAGAATTGAGAAGAATTGGTGAAAGCACTAAACCACCTGAATTTGTGAAGTCAGAGATGGAGTATTCTAGTGGCAATTTTCTTTATTCATTCAGAAGATTCACTAGCTTCACTAGCTGGACCAGTATCTCTTGCCCAACTTCAAGGTGGTGGTGAACTGCCTTAAACTACAGTCCATTGGTTCAGGTACACCCACAGTGCTGCTACGGAGAAAGTGTCAGGATGTTGACCAACACAAATGCATTTATATGCCTGAATGTATAAACGTTAACTATGAGGGAAAAACACTCAGGGATAGGCGGAGATGTCGTATGAGCAATGGTGCTGAAAGCGTTAACATTGAAACGGCATTAAGCTCCACACAATCTGAGCATTTCTAACATCATCATTGAGCAGAGAAGAAGCAGTCTAGCATGTGGTCTTGATGGAGATAGATGTGTAATCTCTGGCCCCTTATGGTCTTTGTAATTCTAACTAACTAACCAATATAACTTGTAATTATTATCATGCAATAAACTAAATCTTGTGTAAGACAGTGCCTCTTCTCAATATACTCACTGCTAATTAGACAGACCATGAGTCTCAGCACAGCCATGGGATTAACCTGTTCTGTCTGGTCTTCAGTTCTGAATGAGCCCATATCTTCTATCAATGACAATATCGAAGCTGGTTTCACTCTCATCTTTCACTGACCTGGCACCTCTATATGGTTAAAGTACATGTATTTCCATCTGTAACTATAGCTCCACGAGATATGTGTTTCTTTACTGCTGTCCTGATATGATACACACATAAGGAACTTTTCTGTATTTTTAATTGATCAGATTACGTTCCTATGAAATACTTCAGAATGTTTTACTACACTGAAGGTGCTATGTGGATGTAAGTTGTTGCTATGTTTGGAATGTTAAAATAGCTCTGGATAAGTAAAATGCCAAGTGAACAGAGACAAATAAATAACAATAGAGAATGTCAGACAGTTGGATCTCTTTGGGAAACATTGCACTCTACCAGGACTAATGATCAATCTGCTACTCCAGTAGAGACTCCTCCTATTTTTATATCTCAATCAGGAATAAACAGCGTTTCCCACATTCAATAAATCACTCTGGATAATACATGTGCTTACGCTGTCTCTTAGCTCGGGCAATTTAGTTAATCAGTCTTAAATCTTAGTGGCGAGGTGATGTGGTATTCTGGCAGGAGCGGTAATTCAGAGACCCAAGTAATGTTCTGAACTTGATGATGGAATGATGGTCTTCACAGCAAGAGAATTTGAGTAGCGGATTAAGGATGTCTTGCTGCAGTTATACAGGGCCTTGTTGAGGACACACCTGGAGTATTGTGTGTAGTTTTGGTCTCCTAGTCTGAAGAAGGACATTCTTGCTATTGAGGGAGTCCAGCAAAGGTTCACTAGGCTGATTGCCAGGATGGCAGGACTGACATATGGGAAAAGACTGGATTGACTGGGCTTATACTCGCTGGAATTTAGAAGAATGAGGGGAATCTCACAGAAATATATAAAAACCTGATGGGACTGGACAGGCTAGATGCAGGAAGAATGTTTCCGAAGTTGGGTGAGTCCGGAACTAGGGGATCACAATCTAAGAATAAGGGTTAAGCTATTCAGGGCTGAGAGGAGGAAGAATTTCTTCACTCAGAGTTGTGAACAAGAGTCATAGTCATAAAGCTGTACAGCATGGAAACAGACCTTTCAGTCCAAGATGTCCATGCTGACCAGATATCCTAAATAAATCTAGTCCCATTTGCCAGAAATTGGCGATATCCCTTTTAACCCTTCCTATTCATATACCCATGCAGATGCCTTTCAAATGATGTAGTTGTACTAGCCTCCACCACTTCCTCTGGCAGCTCATTCCATGCAAGCACCACCTGCTGCCTGAAAACATTGCCCCTTTTAAATCTTTCCCCTCTCACCTTACACTTATGCCCTCTAGATTTCAACTCTCCCACCCCTGGGGAAAAGACCTTGTCTTTTCATCCTATCCATGCCCCTCAGAACTTTGTAAACCTCTATAAGGTCACCCCTCAGCCTCTGACCTTCCAGGGAAAATAGCCCCAGCCTATTCAACCTCTCCTTATAGCTCAAAGCCTCCAACTCTAGCAATACCCTTGTAAATCTTTTCTGAACTCTTTCAAGTTTCACAACATCCTTCCTATAGCAGGGAGACCAGAATTGTATGCAATATTCCAAAAGCAGCCAAACCAATGTCCTGTACATCTGCAACATGATGTCCCAAATCCTATACACAATGCACTGACCAATAAAGTCAAGCATGCAAAATGCCTTCTTCGCTATCCTGTCTACTTGGGACTCCATTTTCAAGGAACTATGAACCTGCACTCCAGGGTCTCTTTGTACAAGAGCACTCCCTGGACCTTACCATCAAGTGTACAAGTCCTGCCCTGATTTGCCTTTCCAAAATGCAGCATCTCGCATGTATCTAAATTAAACTCCATCTGCCACTCCTTGGCCCATTGCTCATCTGATCAAGATCCTGTTCTACTCTGAGATAACCTTCTTCGTTGTCCACTACGCCTCCAATTTTGGTGTCATCTGCAAACTTACTAACCAGACCTTCTATGTTCATATCCAAATCATTTATCTAAGTGACGAAAAGCAGTGGACCCAGCACCAATCCTTGTGGCACACCGCTGGTCGCAGGCCTCCAGTCTGAAAAGCAATCCTCCACCACCACACAAATAGTAAGAACTGCCAACATTGGAGTCAGAAATAACACAGTGTGGAGTTGGAGGAACACATCAGGCCGGGCACGGTCCCAACCCGAAACATTAGCTTTCCTGCTCCTCTAATGCTGCCTGGCCTGATGTGTTCCTCCAGCTCCACACTGTGTTACCTCCACCACCACCCTTTGTCTTCCACCTTCGAGCCAATTCTGTATCTAAATGGCTAGTTCTCTCTGTATTCCGTGTGATCTAACCTTACTAAACAGATCTATCATGAGGACTGTGGATCAACAGCACTGTCGATCCTGCAAAGTCCTCTTTACCAACATCTGCAGGCTAATGACAAAATTGGAACAGCTGTCTCACAGACTAGTCAACTAGACTTTTGCTTGACTCGTCTGTGAGACAGCCTGACACTGTCTGTAAGGTGTGATTCTGTAAGTATGACACTGTTCCAGGCGCTGCTATCTACATCCATGGAGATGTTTGGTCCTGCCAGCAGGACAAACTCAGCAGAGGTAACAGTAAAATGATATCCAAATCAGGAGGGGGTTGCCCGGTGAGTCCTCAACATTGACTCCAGACCCCATGACGTCTGATGGCTTCAGGTTAAACATGGGCAAGGAAACCTCCTGCTAATTACAACTTACTGTCGTCTCTCAGCTGATAAATCAGTACTCCTCCATGTTGAACAAGACTTAGAGGATGTACTGAGGGTAGCAAGGGTGCAACATGTGCTCTGAGTGGGGGATTTCAAAGTCCACCACCAAGAGTGGCTCAGCAGCAACACTACTAATCGGGATGGTCAGGCACTAATGTACATAGTTGCTAGACCAGGTCTGCGGCAGTTGGCGAGGGAACCAACAAGACTGAAAAACATACTTGACCTCATCCTCATTAAACTGCTGGGTGCAGATACATCTGTCCATGACTGTATTGGTAAGAGCGATGACCGCACAGTCCTTCTGGTATCTCATATTCAAATTGAGAATATCCACTGTTGTATGGCACTATTATTGTGCTAAAAGGAACAAACTTCAAACAGGTCTGGCAACTTAAGACTCAGCATTCAAGAGGCGCTGTAGGCCATCAACTGCTGTAGAATTGTTCTCAGCACAATCTGCAACCTCACGACCAAGTTAACCCCTACTCTACCATTACCATCAAGTAAGGGGATCATAGGAGAGTGCAGGAGGGCAAACCAGGAGCAGCACCAGCCATACCGAAAAATGAGGTTTCAACCTTGTGAAGCCACCAAAAAGGACAACTTGCGCATCAAGCAGAATAAGCAGCCAGTGATAGACAGAGCTAAGCAATCCCACAACCAACAGAACAGATCTAAACTCTGTGGTCCCACCACATTCCAGGCATGAATGGTGGTGGACAATTAAATAACACACTGGAGGAGGCGGTTCCGTAAATATCCTCTTCTTCAAAGATGTAAGGGTTCCATCACATCTGTGCAAAAGATAAGGCTGAAGCCTTTGCAACAATCTTCAGACAGAAGTGCCAAGTGGATGATCCATCTTGGCCTTCTCCAGTGGTCCCCAGCATTACAGATGCCAGTCTTCAGCCAACTCGATTCACTCTATATGATATTAAAGAAGGAAGCATAGACCAAGTAAATGGGACTTCACAACATTCTGGCAATAGCAATGAAGACTTGTGTTCCAAACTTGTCACTCCCCTAACCAAGCTGTTCCAGTACAGTCACAACACTGGCATTTACCTGACAATGTGAAAAATTGCCCGGGTATGTCCTATATGTAAAAAGCAGGAAAAATCCAACTAGGCCAATTACCACTCCATCAGCCTAACCTCGATCATCTGTGAAGTGATGGAAGGTACCACCAACAGAGCTATCAAGCAGCGCCAGCTCAGTGATGCCCAGTTTGGGTTCCTTCAGGACCACTTACCTCATAACAGCCTTGGTTCAAACATGGACAAAAGAGCTGAACTCCAGAAGTGAGAGTGACAGCCTTTGACATCAAGGCTACATTTGACAGTGTGGCATCAAGGAGAGCTACAAAAACTGACGTCAATGAGCATCCGGGGAGAACGCTCGCTAGTTGAAATCATACTTGGCACACAGGAAGATGGTTGTGACTGTTGGAGGTCAGTCATCTCAGCTCCAAGACATGTCTGCAGGAGGTTCCTTAGGGCACTGTCATCATTGACTTTTCCTCCAACATAAGGTCAGAAGTGGGAATGTTCACTAATGATTGCACAGCGTTCAGCACCATTCACAACTCCTCAGAAACTGAAGCAATCCATATTCAAATACAACAAGACATGGATGGCAAATAACAAATGCCAGGCAATCACCATTTTCAATAAGAGAGAATCTAACCAGTGCCCTTTGATGACATCGCCAGTGGATCATCCATGATCAACATTGTTGAGATTACTATTGATGAGAAAATGAAATAGCCTGGCCATTAACTCAGAGGCTACTAGACCAGCTTAGAAACTAGGAATCCTACAGCAAGTAACTGACCTCTTGACTCCTCAAAGCCTATCCAGCATCTACAGGGCACAAATCAGTATGTCTTTCAGATTTCCACCATCTGCAATATTTTGCTTTTGTGTTCATAGATGGTGATGGGGTTGTCCTTGGCAACATGCTGACTTTCAGATAGGTTGAGGCAAGTGTTAGTTTCAGAAGGGTTCACGGTAAGAGTTTGGGGATGTGCTTGCAGGCAGGGAGATGTTTAAGGTAGGGAAAATTGGAAAAGTGATTCTGGGGCAAAGTGCGTCAGGGATAAAGGTAGTCTGGGAAAGGTTGCTTGAGGCAGAGAGATTCTGGAGTGGAGGGAATATGGGACAGGGAGAGTCTGTGGAAACAGAGGGAAAATCAAGTGGGTGGGGTCAGGAGCAGGGGGTTCTGAAGAAAGGGCTGTCAGGATCAGGCAGAGCCTGGGATCAGAGGGCAGGGGATTATGGGAGTCTGGGAAAGAGGGAGTCTGGAACTTGGAAAGTCTGGAGCAGGGAGTGTCAGGAGCTGAGGGCATCTAGAGTAGGTGGCATCTGGGGCAGTAGGACACTAGGATTGGATGACCCTGGGGCAGAGGGAGCCAGGGCAGATGGTGGCTGCACAGAGGGTATCTGGGCAGTGCAAGTCTGAGACAGGGATCATCTGGGGCAGGGTGGAATTTGAGAGCAGGGGGACTCTGGGACAGGATATTTTGGGGTAGGGGTGGGGTCATTATGGACTCAGTACCTCAGCCATCATAAGGTGAGGGCTGGAGGCGATAAGCTGTTTAGTCTTTTCCAGCCTGTCCATTTGCATTTGTAGGTTTAATGACACATTTCCTGAATTCCTGCTGAGCAGGCTCCATTAAAATCGAAAACTTGTGAATTCAATAAAAAACTTTGTTTAAAAGAGAAAGTCCACATGTGGTTAATGGACAGTGTTGGGAGATTTGCTATGGTAAGCATTTCTCAACATTCAGTTTGCTGAACAGTTTATCAATTATTGGGTTTTGGAAGACGCAGTTCATGCTTCAGTCTCACTGGCTAATTAACTGGGAAATCAATGGACAAATGAACCAGGGAGACCTCAAACAGTCCAGGCGCTTCATCCCTGGCCAAGACTGGCAGGATAGCAAACTCAACAGTCACAAAGATTTATTAACTTAATTTAAGAAAATGAAATTCCTTACTGAATCTGCTGAAAAAACTTTTTTTTCTTGTAGAAGTTTCTATGTTGATTGTAGAGCTCCAAATCTGGGACATCATCTGTTGAAGAGATTCCTTAAACCAAAGAGCTGCAGTGAGAGTGGGAGCTGACTCTGTAACATTGAGAAGGCTGAGGTAGAGCTTCTATTTGGAAAAAAAATGGAAAGTTTAAAGGAGGCCATTCAGCCTCTCATGTCTGTACTAGCTATGTACCATCTTATCCCACTGTCTAGGTCTTGGGTCATAGTCCTGCAGGTTACAGCACCTCAACCGTTTTTCCAAGCAGTTTTGAAAAAATTTGCGAGTCTCTGCCTCTGCCACCCATTCAGACAATGAGCCCAACATCCTCACCACCCTCATCAAAAGCAAAGCCCTCTACCCATTCTTCCACTAATGAATTGAAACCTGTATTTCACTGTGCCTTCTGCAGCCTACTCATAATTTTATACACCGTAATCAAATCTCTCCTCACTCTCTTCTGTTGCAAGGAAAACATCCACAGCCAATTCAAACTTGTATTTGAGGCAACATTTACTGCCGTTTAGCATAGCAAGATCCCACACAAATGAGGGATATAGCCGGTCACGCAACTTCTGCAGGTATCAGTTGTTGCTAGGTCAGTTGTTACTTTTTCGAAAAGTGATTGATAGCTATTTGATGAAGGGTCCTGACCCAAAACCTTGAATTTCCTGCTCGTCTGATGCTGTCTGACCATTTGTGTTCCTCCAGCTCACACTATATCGACTGATTTCCAGCATCTGCAGTTCTTGCTATCTCGCACACAAATGAATTGTGGTGTTTGGGATGTATTGGCTGAGCCTACATTGACTGGGACATAAAGATACCATGTCCCCCTGCAAACCCTACCCCCACTCCTCTCTGTAAAAAGGAAAGTCAGAGTATCACAAGAGCACAATTCTAAGTCCAATTTAATTACATTACCCGAAGAGTGACAGTGCAATTTTGACTATAGGTTCTTGAAATTTCTCCCATGGTCTAATTCACTGGCTAAAAAACCTGAGGCCTTTTGGATCAAAAGCCTGTAGAAGCAAAAAACTGATAAGTACGTTGGTCTTATGGGGGGTGGGGAATGGATCTTTTGGTCTGAACTTCAACATTCGTCTGGCTTCTGGCCCCTCTTTTCTGAGGGTCAAGAATCTCAGCCCTGTAAACACTTCAGTAATTACCTCACCAGGTAGCTTGTCTAGTCATTTAGCTTAACGCACATGATTACTTGGAAATGCTGTTTGACCTATTGCTAAAAAATGAGTTTCTGACCTGAACAAAGTGAGTCACAGAACTGGAACAAAGTGCTCAAACAATACCATATTATACAAATATTCCTCACATGACCAAGACAGCAAGACAAAGATATGGGAACGGAAAACGACTATTCAGTCTCTTGTTCATTCAACAAAATCCTGCCTGATATAAACTAACCTGCAACACTGTATATCCCGTTACATCTTTGATTCATAAATAGCTATCAATCACTCTTTGAAAAAGTAACAAATGACCTAGCATCAACAGACACTTGCAGAAGACAACAAGGTGCAGGGCTGGATGAACACAGCAGGCCAAGCAGCATCATAGGAGCAGAGAGGCTGACGTTTCGGGCCTAGACCCTTCATCAGAAAAGGGGGAGGGGAAGGGGGTTTTGAGTTCAAACTTCTGCCACTATCTGGCTGTGAAGGTATTTTTAAATTTCACACCTAATTTAAGCCATGTACCCTGGTTTTAAACTCCTCAACCAGCTGAAACAGCAACTATCCAATTTATTTGCCTTGAAACATTAAAAACTTTGATCAAATGATCTGAAGCTTCTCAATTCTAGGATACCTGGGTGCAATGGATAGCAATACAGCAGATATTTATGGAGCTAAAAGATTTCCATTACCAGAGCAGGTTGCATAGACCTTAGCCTTGTTTATCCTTAAGTTTTGAAATTATGGAATTCAATGTTAAAACCTTGAGGCTGTAAAGTGTCTAAAAGGAAAATGAGGTGTCGTTATCGGGCTTGCATTGAGCTTCATTGGAGTATTGCAGCAGGCCCAGGACAGAAACGTTAGCATCAGAGCAAGATGGTATGTTGAAATGCCACACAACTGGGAGGTCAGGGTCATTCCTACAGACAGAGCAGAGGCATTTTGCATAGCAGTCACCCAGACTGCATTTGATCTCATCCATGTTCCGGGGCCTGCTGCAAGGCTTGAAATAGTGTAACTAATTTGTTAAAAGCTCTCAGTCTGCGAGTTTTTCTTCAGAAGAGTCGCACTCATGCTCTTTCATCGCAGCATCTCCAAACCAACTTGGAGTTGTTGTCTGTGTGCTAGAGTAGGTGTCTGTTAGTCCTGAAGCTAATTTTTTCCTTGAGCTAGTCTTCGGGTACCTTCAGATCTTTACTGGATCTTTCCAATCATCCATGGAAAAACTGTATGTACTAATTCAGTAAAGCCCCTCTGTACTAGAGGGGTATACACCGACCTCACTCCACCAAACAGCAACTCTTCACCATAAATATAGCAAACCTTTTATTAGCCAGCATCTATGGTACCAGGACTGTGCCAGTTGATCAAAAATTCCGGATAATCAATGTAAAAACACACACTAAGTAATAGAAACATAATTCAGGGGTTATACACATCACTATTATACTTTATTTACAGCATAAATCACATAGAATTTTGCAACTTTGCCTTAAATAAAACCTACCAGCACAGTGCCTTCTCATTCGCATCCTTAAATGACTACTTGGACATCACGGCTTTTGATGAGAAATTGACTTGAAATTGAATCAGCAGTTGATATTTCATGTGGCCATATGACTGAACAACAAGTATATTTATATTGTGGTAAATAAACTTTTAAAACTATTATAACTGAACAGAATAATACAGCAAACTTTGCAGTATTTGAGGTACATAATTTTTGCCGGTTTATTGAGAGTGCCGGTTCATAAGGTACTGGTTAAAACACAAAGTTTGCTGTATTTACAACTCTGCAGTGCATAACTCACCTTCTGCCTCATCAAAGCTTGGTCACCCTTGTCTTGGTACAATTAAGACTGAATGAATGCAGGGCTGGTGAAAGTTAATTGATAAATAAGTTTAAAGACTAGGTCATAACAGATGCATTGCCAAATTATTTTAAAGGATATTCTGAATGCATAGAACAAATACTTTCCAATAAGAAAGAAAAATTCCAAGGGCAGGACTCACCATCTGTGGTTAACAAGTTAGTCAGTATTAATTTTTTAAAGAATTGTTTAAAAGAGTATGAGAGTTTAAAAACCAGTCCGGAAAACACACCGACGCTTCATCAGAGGCTGCACTGAGGATGTTACCAAGCACGGTAACGAAACGTCTGCGGAACAACAAACCAGCTCGGCGAGCCAACCAACCTCAACACCCACAACCCGAGCTACAGATCTACTCCAAAACCTTAGTAGGAGAGAAAGCCAACTAGCAGTATAAAAACAGATTATAAGAGTTTCTACAGATTTAGTTAAAGTTATTAAAGTTAACAAAGTGAATGTGCTCATTTATGATGTATATTGTGGAATTATTAATGGAAAATATGGAGATGTCAGATGAATTGAACAGCTATCTTACTTTGAGGATATAAATAACACCTCAGAAATAGCTGTAAAGTCAGAAAATAGAAGGAAAAGAGAAACGGAAAACAATTACAAATATTGGAAAGTGATACGAATTAGATTGTTGCAGCAATTGGCATAGCAGCTGACATGTCCGAGTCCTGTTGGACTTTGTCCTTGGGTCATACAAGAAGTAGTGAAGTGAGATAGTAGACACATTGAATTTACTTTTCAAATTTCCCTGGATTAAACTAAGTTTCAATTTGATTGGAAAATAGTAGATGCCACTCTATTATTTGAGAACAGGGTGACAAAAAGCAGAAAAGTACGAGCCAGATACCTTTATATCTGTCAGACCAAATTTATTTAAAGCTATTATTAAAGGAATTGTGAAAGTCCAGGTAATCAGGCAGAGTCATCATGGTTTTGTGAACGGAGATTATGTTCAACCAATTTCTTTGAGGAAGTAACATATGATGTGGATAAAGAGTAATCAGTGGGTGGGCTGCACTTTGATTTCCAAAAGGTTATTGCAGAAAGGTTATTCCATCAGAGGTTATTGCAGCAAATAAAAGCTGTATGGGGTTGGATATTGCATGGATAGAAGGTATGGTTGCTAAATTTGTGGACAGTCAGGAAAAGATAACAAAATAAGTTGTGAAAGAAAGATAAGGAGGCTACAAAGGAATATATAAATGAATGGGCAAAGATCTGGCAAATAGAGTAACGTGGAAAATGTGAAATTGTCCATTTGGCAGGAAGACTACAAGAGCATGTTATTTTAATCGTTAGAGGTTTCAGAGCTCTGATGTGCAGAGATCTGGGTATTCTATTACATGATTCACTAAAGTTTATTGTGGAGGTACAGCAAGTAATTAGGAATGTTATGTTTTGTTGTGAGATGAATTGAATACAAAGGTTATGCTCACAGTTATTCAGGGCATTGGAAATATCACATCTGGAGTATTATGCACAGGATGTTCTCATTATTTAGGGAAGAATGTAAATGTTCAGGGAAGATTGCCTTATGAGGAAAGGTTGAACAGCCTCAGCTTGTACCCACTGGAGTTTAGAAGAGCGAGAGGTGACTCAGTTGAAACATATAACAACATCCCAAGGGGACTTGACTGAGTGGATGTGGGAAGATGGTCCTTCCTGTGGGAGAATCAATAACTAGGTGTCACATTTTTTAATAATCATGGGACCATTTAAAACAGAGATGAGAAGAGGCTCCAGCAGGGCTGTGAGCCTTTGAGACTTTCTTCCTGAAAAGGCAATAATGCAGAGTCCTTGAATACTTTTGAATCAGAAGGTGATACATTCTTGATAAACAAGACGGTGAAAGGTTATTGGACAAAATAGGAATGTGGAAAAAGCTGATTGTCTTGATCATGTTAAATGTCCAAACAGGCTTGACGGGCTGAGTGGCCTCATCCTGCTCGTAATTTATTTGTTTGACTTTATGTTCACATGTAGTGGAATACACCCCAATTGCCTGGATGAATGCAGCTCTAACAACATTCAAAAAAGTCAGGACCATCCAGATCAAAGCAGTTTCTTTGATTGACACCCCACCCACTATTTCACACATTTTTTGCCTGCAATACTGCTACTCAGTAACAGCAGTGTGTGCCACCTTTAAGATACACTGCAGAATTTCACCAAGGGTCACATGAACATAAGAATAGGAGTTCAGGCCCTTGAGCCTGCTCCACCAGGCTAAATAAGATCATGGCTCATCTGTGGCCTATTTCAACATGCTTGCCTTGAGCCCATTGACCATGATACCCTTGCTTAATAAAAAATTTCAGTTTAAATTAACAACTGAATTAGCATTGACCGTTGTTTGAGGGAGAAAGTTCCAAACCTCCACTAATCTTTGCATGTAGAAGTACTTTCTAACATCTCTGCTGAATGGCCTGATCCAAACTCTCAGACAATGCCTCATGGAACCAATGGCAATAGTTTATCTTTATTAGTTCACAGTAGTCTAAGTGGGCACCAACCAAGGTTTTGTTATGCTGAAGTCGTCCATCTGCATCTCTGTAGTCCAGTCCTCTAGGTATGAACACCAGCATTCCATAGCCTTCTTGACTATTTTCTGCACCAGTCTGTGGCATTTTAAAGAGCTATGCACTTGAACCCTCCGATCTCGTTGGACATCCATTGTACTTAACTTTGTTCCTTCTAAAAGATACCCTGTTCTATCCTTTCTCAGTCCAAAATAGTTAACCTCACACTTGCTTCTATTAAAATCCATCTACGCAGCTTTGCCCATACACTTAATCTATCAATATCCAGTTGTAACTTTGAGCTATCCTCAACACTGTCTACAATGCTGCCATTCTGTATTGTCTGCAAATTTGCATAATTGACTTTTTATGCCATTATCCAAGTTGTTAGTGAATATTGTGAATAATGAAGGCCCCAAAACTGATCCCTGCGGGACACCACTAGTCACGTCCTACCAATTTGAGTAATTCACTCTTTATTCCAATTCTTGTTTCCTGTCACTCAACCAATTTCCTACTTATGTCAGTAAATTACCCTCAATTCCATGGGCTTCCACCTTAGCTGACAGTCTCAAGTGGGAACTTTATCAAAAGTCTTCTAGAAATCCAACAAAGCAACATCCATCAACTTACCTCTGTCCACTACCTTTTGCACCTCTATGACGTTTGTCAGACAAGATTCACTCTTCATGAATCCATGATGATTCGCCCTGATTAACTGAAATCTTTCAAGGTGATCAGCACCCTAGGAACACCTAGCTACAAGTTCCCCTCCAAGCCACTCACTATCCTAACATGGAAATATAATTGCCATTCCTTCAGTTTTGCTGGAGCTCCCTTGCTAATGGTATTTGTGGATATGTGTACTTCAAATGCTTGTAGCAGTTTAAGAAGGTAGCTCATCCCTACCTTCTCAAAGGAATTTGGAGATGGGCACATGCCAGTGCTGCTGACTTCCCATGGACGAACGATTTTTTTTAACGTTAAGAAAGTCAGTTATTCCTGATATTTTCCAGTGTTGTATAAGGCACTTGGCCTGAATGGATTAACTTTAAAGCCTCTGTATAGCTCCACCTACCAAGATATAAGTGACTGTTTCTGAGGAGCTAGTGAGTACATTTCAGCTCGCATCAGTTCAGATGTATGTATACTGGTTTGATACTCATAACTTCTATTATTAAAAACCATGTAAGGCAGGTTAGCCTGGTATCTCTTAACTTAATGTACTTTTCGGTTTTATATCACTACTATGTATCAAACCTCTTCTGCTGAGACTTACACGTGGTCATCCTTCAACTTAATATTATTACAAATCTAAGGACTTTCTAAAGGAGGGATTGGTGGCAGCATATCTATCCAAACAAGATCCTAGCATAACTTCGAGGAGCTGAAAACATCACTTACAACATGGTAGCAGTGGCATGGATTTCATCAAGCAACCTTAGAACATTGGTGGCAATGATGGACACTGTTGCCAAAAGTGAAGAAATCGTTACCAGTGCAAAGGATCCACCACCAGTCAACAAGAGAGGAGGTAAAGAATTTGATAAAGAAATGAGTGCCTCTTTAAATATTCAGTAGTTTTCAAAAAGGAGCACAGATCCAATTAGTCCCAGCAACTGTAGCAGCTGGATGCACAGGACAGGGAAAGCTGTAGCAGCAGTAAATCTTTCTGTACACACTTTCTGCAAGAAGCAGGGACTCAAGGTCTTTAAAAGCTTGTGAAGACCAGAAATGTCTCACTGAAGACTGACTTGCAATTCAGGACAAAAATGGACAATATCAGATTCCTGAAATAAATTCACTTCCTTCCAGAAAATACTTGTATATAAAATTCTGAGCTTAGAAAGAAGGTTTAAGCATGTTTATTCAATGTTCTCACTTCTAAAATTATTATTAGAACTGCAGAAAAATTATTCTCAAACAGGATCATTTTTAAGAGATTTTATAAATTAATTACATAATTCATCCTATTAGGGCATAAACTTTGAAGTCAGATGATAAATTTTTCAAAAGTAACTGTTAAGTTCAAATGAATTTCCAATGTACACCCATAAAATCTTCAATGTGTAAAACTACAGGATGCAATTATTTTTTGAGAATTAAAATGCACGTAAATCAATTGAGGAAGAAGCAGAAATGGTGCAAACATTCATTTGGTTGAAAAGGGTGGGAAACCTAAAAATCTGAAAGGTAAAACAGTGCCAAATCTCCACCTTAGTTCTTTATATGAAAATCTTAAATTGAAATTACCATTTAAAGACTTTTACAATCTTCAAATGATTTAAAATAACTTTAAATTTTCTTGAAAGAAATCTTCACAATTTAAAGTCTTTAAAAACCTTTAATAACTTAAATGCAGAAAAAAGACAAAGAGGAAGAATTTAAGAAAGGAAGCTTTATTTAAAAAAAGTAACTGGTTGTAATTTAAAAGCTTTGGAGAAGATTTCTCCTAATTATCAACAATTAAAATTCAATTGTAATTTCAAAACATTTTCATTGTTGGAAATTCTCTCACAAATTTTATGGCAATTGAATTGAAAGCCCATTTCAAATGTAAAGGAATACTGGAGATACAACAGATTTTCAATTCCTTTAGAAAAGTTTCAGAATTTAAACTAAGCAATTTAATTTAAACAAAGAAATGGAGAAAGTCATTACACCTCCAGGCAAATTCACAATTACAGATACATTAGACAGAAAATTAACTGGTCAACATGGAAGAAACCATTATGAGAGACACAGAATTGCATTCCACACACCAAATGACAAGCAGGACAAGTTAACACATTACTTTATTCTGTGGGGCCATCAGCAGACCATGTTTTGAACTGAGAAAAAAAGTTAAATATGCTAATAATGATAATGTTTTGAAAGCATCTGACAACAATTTTAAGAACTGATCATTTATAGGAAAAGCTAGATTAAAAAGAATTTGTTGACAACTTTGTAAGTGACCTTTACACATTGAATCACTCAGTGTACAATTTAGGTCCCCTTAGTTGAAAAAGGTTGCAATTACATTGGAAGCAGTTCAGGTAAGGTTTGTTTGATTAATTCTAGAGATGTAAGGCGTGTCTTATGAATATGAGTTCAGCAGTTTAGACCTATACTCTCTAGAGTTTAGAAGAATGAGAGGAGAGCTTCTTGAGGTATATAAGATGCTAAAGGGGATTGACAGACTAGAAGTGGAGGAGATATTTTCCCTTGTAGGTAATCTAGAATGAGACGTCTTTTAGGTTAAGGGGTGGTGGATTTAAAACAGAGATGAGGACGAATTACTTCTCTTAAAGGACTCGTGAATCTGTGGAATTCAATTCCCTGGAGTGTGGTGGATGCTGAGACAATGAATAAATTTAAGGAGGATATAGGCAGATTTTTAATTAGCAATGGGTTTATGGGTTATGTAGAGTGGGCAGGAAAGTGGAATTGAGGCTGAGATAAGATCAGCCATGATCGTTTTAAATGGTGGAGCAGACGTGAGGATCTGAATTGCCCACTCCTGCTCCTGGTTCTCTTGATCATATAGTTTCAGTCTGTGAAAATGGAGCATTACAACCAGAACGAATTAAAAACAGAACTGCCATCAAAATTTCTGATTCATGTTAGATGTATTACAATCGAGGGAGGATCGTCCACAGGGAAAGATCACTCAGATTGTGTTAAAATCTCAGACTTTGAAAACAAAAACATAGAAAAATCTAGGGAACAGAAGGACAGTTGACTCTAAAATACTATCAGAGGCTATCAATTTCATAAAGTTGCAAACCCTCTAAACAATCACAAAACAAACAAACAAAGATAATGAGATAGTAGGAACTGCAGATACTGGAGAATCCGAGACAACAAGGTGCAGGGCTGGATGAACACAGCAGGCCAAGCAGCATCATAGGAGCAGAGAGGCTGACGATTCGGGCCTAGACCCTTCATCAGAAAGATAATTCAATTTTTTTGATGCTAGGAATCACTGCCCAAGAAATGGAGCAAAAAAACCCCTCTCAAACAAAAATAGTGCCCAGCTCTATCACAAGAAAGTTACCTTTGCAACAGACGTGTGTTTAAAAAGTGTAAAGCCAGAAACAACACCAAACACCATTAGACAGAAAAAACACACAGAATGCTGGAGAAACTCAGCAGGTCTGCAGTATCCGTGAAGAGAGAAACACAGTTTACGTTTTGAGTCCAGCATGACTCTCTACCATGAGAAAGAAATGCTGACACTCAAAACACACTTTCATTTGAACTTATATCTTAGATAAATGCTTAGATCCGAAAGAAGATACATCATATCCATTCTGAGGAACAATAGGTGACCCATGTGAACCAGCCATGGTGGAGCTTATCCATGTCCCTGGGCTTCTAACACAATTTAAGTTTGATACAAATATGAAGTTGCAAAACTAGGAGGAAGCCAATATGTCAATATATTATGCATCCAGAGCACTGTTGTACATTGAAATATGCGACATAAAATCATAGAAAATAAGAACAGGAGTAGGCAGTTGAGTATGTCAAGCCTCCTCCGCCATTCAATACGATCATGGCTGATCTTGCACTCCTCATATTCACTTTTCCGCCTCTTCCCCATAACCCTTGATTCTCCTACTGATCAAGAATCTATGTCGGTCTTAAACATACACAAGGACTCTGCCCCTACAGCTCTCTGTGGCAAGGTGTTCCAAAGACTCTCAACCCTCCGAGAGAAGAAATTCCTTAAATTTGTGCCAGGATCAACATTTGAATCAATCATTCTCAAGGCAATGACACACCAATCCTCTGAATTCAACATAAACACAGTCTGCAAGAAACCTCAAACCTCCAGGTTGAATTTATGAAGTCAGAGAATTTAGGTGTTGGGGATGGGGGTGTGAAGAAGAAAAGGAGGGAATACAATATATATGTATTACACTTCCGTGGCAATGTGGAAAGATATTGTTGGCCTGAAAGGGTTAACTCTAAAGCTTTTGTATAGCTCCAACCACCAAAATATAAGACAGCTTTTGGGAGGAGCTAGTTTATTCTGTTTAGCTTTAGTCTGGACAGTCGTAATTGTTCCAGTCTGTTAGCCTACTGTAAACAACTATTAAACTTAGCCTGGTATCTCCATAACTTGCTGTCCTGCTATGTAATCTTACTCAAGAGTGTGTCTCCTCTGCCAAGACTTCTGTATCATCATTCTTCACCATTTAGGATAAGTCTCTAGGCTTATACTACCAAGAGGATTTGGTGACAGCTTCTTTTATTTCAAAAATATACCTTATCCATAAAAAAAATCTCTGTATATATACATTGTCACAAAAGTAGTTCAGTTCTGTACAGTTGCAAATCAAGTAAATAAGGAAAACATTGGGCATTGACTCTATCCAAAAAGCTAAAACCTCTCTTACACATATAATACTAATATTTACATATATTTGAGGCACTAGGAGGGTCTGATAACTGAATGGACTCCCATTTAGCTTCAGCAGGAAGACCTCAAGCATATCGACTTAAAGGAGATCACAGCCAAACGTCGCTGACTACATGGTGACAGAAGTATAGATTTCATTGATTCACCTTACACCCAATGCTTGGGCTCCTTTTTGTTGCCTCATAGCCTCCGACTCTCTTAGACAACTGATCAAACTTGATTACTAGGACCACAAAGTTGGCACCACGTAACTAAAGGCAAAAGGGGAATAACAATGGACTTTGGTCTTCTGCTGTCTAACTCAATCCTATCTCTCTCAGTGTCAAAGGAGACATCCAAAATTAGTCAATTACTCCTAAGAATTAATGTAAAAGTTTAGGAAAATAATCCCATGAATCTTCTCACCTACCCATATCTCCTTACGTGGCTCAGTGTCTTGTTTTACTTTAAAACACTCATGTGAAGCACCTTTGGACATTTTACTCTGTTCAAAGTGCTACATAAATGTAAATTACTGTTGTTGTTATAAAGGTGTTTTAGTGGAATTTGTGGGCTAGTCTTTATCCTTCAAAAACACACTCCCCCCCCACCCCAGTTATGGGAGTTGCTGGTGATGGTGTTTCTGGACAGTCTATTGGCTCATGGCCTCCTCCTACTGCTGAAACTGTTATATAGCAGAAAGCACACCCTCTCCCAGGAGGCACTGAGCCTCATCTGCAGCCCATCCTTTGTTCCATTCCTCTGGAAAAATGGATGGGACAGGCAAGACAAAGCATTTGATATCCCTCAGTGCTGTCCCTTCTGTGTGTCTTATCAGGTATGGTGCAGAATTAACTGTGTCATTGTAACACAAATATGTTGTTAACGCATCAGTCATTTATGTACATCTACTGTCTATTAACCATGCTCTCAGACTCATTATTAGTAATGACATAGAAAGTGCGCTAGCTACATTTATGCATTTACTTCTGATTATGTTATTTTGCCAATGAAATAACTCCACAGAGGCCAGTATCCTATCAGCAAGTCACCTTTTACTTCCACATAGAGAGTCCTTGACACTGATTCAGCTCCCCCAGAGCAAGCTCTCAGTGACAAGATCTCTGACACTCCTTGTTTTTATCTTTCAGCCAGGAGTCCCTGATTGGGCCAGAATAACAGCACAAACAGGGAACTCATATTCTCTGAGGTCCATCTGGCTCACCTTGCTGCAATTCCTATAGCCACATGATCTGTCACACCTATATGGCGTACATACATGTCATACGATTTGTCATGCCCATCTGCCACTGGCTGAAACACTGTGTCACATGGTCTGTCACACTTTTGTTTGCATTGCTAACCTTTCAAGAAATTCGAAATAGATGATGTCTTTATATTTTTATGCAAGTGTATTTTTTGAGCTCAGGGTAATTTTGCATTCACACCCTCACTCCCTGTCATACACCCTCACTGTTTGTTGCAGAATGTATAGGATACTCAAGGATCAAACAACAAACACCTTGATGCTATGCTCCAGGCTCTGATTGATCTTAAACCCTCTCATGATCCTCTCTCACTTGATGTGCAAGCTGAATAAACACATCATGAGAGCATGGCTGAGGCTATAAACTGTTCGACAGGTTTATTAACCAGTAATTGGACTGTCAAATTGAAGCAAAGAAACACAATAGGTGTTCAGTAATTGCAAGTTGAACTATCACTCTGACATGACACAGGGACTCTGGCACAATAACCAGACTTGTAAACCATTCCGTCATCATCTGATTGTCAACTGAGTCTCCCGAGACGAGCTACTTCTACCTCCCACTTTAAAAGTTAAATGACTGAACAGAGAGATTGTATACAAGCCTGAAACTGAATTTTCCAATTAAATGAATCCAACAAGGTGTTAACTGGATGTGGGTCATATCAGTTTATTCCTTCCTCAGGTGTGTGACTTTGTTTGATGATCAGTCCTTTCAATAAGAAGGTGCATCTCAAGTGGAGATAGGTCATTACTTACATCTGACATGCCCCCTCTTCCCCATTTCACCAGCCCTAACTTTCTGGGAGGTGTTACCTGGCCCAATCCTAAACTGAAATCTTTCTCTAGTTTCTCTTACCTTGCCTCCTTTTCTCTCATCCCTATTCCCACTAAAACGCTGTCCATCCAGCTTCCCTTCCTGGCTCATATGTTTATGGGTCACCATATCCCAGAGCCATGCTCATGTATCAATATTGTTGAATAATGAAGACTCTATCTCATTCAAATCTGCCACTGTTACTTCTTTCCTCATACAAAGCAACATTCAACCCCTTCACCTTTGCAAAGTGCTGTTCCATTGCCCTTTGTAAAGCCCTTAGCATTTCACCGAACAAATCTGTGCTCATCTTTCCTAAAACTCCAGATTTGAATCCTTCCAATCAGGATTTGCCCCTGTATCAAAGACACAAATAACATCTCCTATGACTGTGCCTTTCTTTCCTCATCTTTCTCATTGTGTCTTTTGCCTTGTTAACCACACCATTCTCCTCTAACATCACCGCACTATCATCTAGCTGACAGCAGTATCCTGTTACTGGTGAACAACATGAAACAGCCAACTTCATCTGTTAATCTCAGATGTTGAGTTTCTTGTAATTCACATCGACAATGAGGGTGTTGCTGGCTGGCCAGCATTTATTGTCTATCCCTGGTTGCCCTTGAGAAGGTGATGGTGAGCTGTCTTCTTGAACCGCAGCAGTCCACATGCTGTACATTGACCCACCATGCCACTGGGGGGAGAATTCCAGGATTCTTACCCACTGACAGTGAAGGAATGGTGATATATTTCCAAGTCAAAATGATGAGTGGTGTGCACATCTATCTCCTCCCCTTGTCCTTCTAGATAGAAGTGGCAGTGGGTTTGGAAAGTGATGTCTAAGTATCTTTGGTGAATTTCTGCTGGGCACCTTGTAGATAATACACACTGCTGCTATGAGCATTGGCGTGGAGGGAATGTATGCTTGGAATGTAATGCCATTCAAGCGGATTGCTTTGTCCTGGATGGTGTGAAGCTTCTTGAGTGTTATTGGAACTACAATCACCAAGGCAAGATATATTATGCTTCCAGGGCAATCGCAGGTAAACTGGGAGCTGAAGTTTGAAGCTGAACCAGACGCTTCTACTGTTAATCCTCACAACCCCTCTCGTCCTGCATTAGACCCCCATGATCCCTCACTTCTGGGATCATTCCCTATAACCCTCCCCTCTGCACTCACACCCTGAAACTTTTCCCTTCCCAATTCCTGCGGCTCCTTGAGAGCCCTTTTTCCTAATTCTGCCATATTATGGAGGGCAGCAACTTGACCTTGTCTACCCTCTAAACTTTAATATCCCTGAGATTTTGGATACTTCATCTGGTATAGAAAGATTATCACGCAATGAGATGCAGTGGCTTGGGTATACAGGACTACCACTAACTCCAGTTTTCATTCGTTATTAGTTGGCACAGGAAATCCTCTCTCTAAATTATTTGTCAGCTATGAAGACAGACTAGATAGCCTCTCTGCTCAAGGGAATACAACCTCATTCTGAGGGGGAAGCTGATTAAGGTGTATAAAGTTCTGAGGGACATAGACAGAGCAGATGGGGAGCGACCTTTCCCCTTAGCAGAGGACACAGTTTTAAAGTAAGGAGAAGATTCAGAGGGGATTTGAGAAACACTTTTACACTCAGATTTGTGGGGGTATCTGGAACTCACTGACTGAAAGGGCGGTAGAAGCAGAAACCCTCAAGACATTTAAGTATTTAGATGAGCACTTAAAATGACATTGCACACAAGGCTATGGGCCAAGTACTATGAAATGGGATTAGAACAGATGAATGTTTGATGACTGGCACAGACAGAATAGGCTGAAGGGCTTTTCTCTGTACTGCAAGAATTCTGTGACTACCAACAGCTCAATCTATACTGGCATTCTTGTGATCTCAGTACTTTTGTAAATTAATGCAGCATCATCTCAAGAGTCTAATCAATGCTCACAAGTGGGTTTGAACTGTGATAAAATATAATCACAGATTCACAGTTGATATGTTAATAAATGTATCAAATAAGTTTTACTTTTCCATCATCTGCATGTTAAGCTGTACTTCCATAAATAATATTAAATACAAAGTGTTTTTCTTGTAGCAATCTTTATTAGTGGTCATCAACTACAGGAACATACGAATAGCAGGCCATTCAGTCCCTCGAGCTTGTTCTGCCATTCAATGAGATCTATGGCTTAACTCCATGTACCAGCCTTTGGTTCAGATCCCTGAATACCTTTGCTTAACAAAAATTTCTCTCTCAGATTTAAAATTAACAACTGATCCAGCATCCACTGCCATTTGTTTTTGCTTTAGGTGAGGTGATGGCCTAGTGGTAATATCACTGGACTGTTAATCCAGAGACCCAGATAATGTTCTGGGGACCTGGGTTCAAATCCCCCCACAGCAGATGGTGGAATTTGAATTCAATAAATCTCTGAAATTAACGATCTAATGATGACCGTGAATCCATTGTCAATTGTCAGGAAAAAAACCCATCTGGTTCACTAATGTCCTTTAGGGAAGGAAATCAGCCACCCTCACCTGGTTTGGCCTACATGTGACTCCAGACCCACAGCAATGTGGTTGGCTCTTAACTGCCCTCTGGGCAATAAATGCTGCCTAACCAGTGACGCCCATGTCCCGTGAATGAATAAAGAAACAAAAACACTGTTTGTGTGTATATTTATTCATGTATTTAAACATTTAATTGGCTGTTTGGATTTTAGAAATCTGAGCCATCAACTAGTTAATGAGAAAATAGCAAAAATGCATTTGAATTATGCCTATAATACGTTAAAATCTTGCTGAGCTCTTCACATGTGTCTAAAAGTAAACAGTAGTTGACGCAAGTCATAAAAAGAGATATTGTGTTAGTGAGCTTAAAGTCTGGTCAAAGGGGTGGATACTTTAGAGCATCTTAAAGGAACAAAATATAACAGAGAAATAGGCAGAATTCAAAGAGGGAATTCGAGATCCTTGGACATCAGCTACGGAAGGGACAGAACTAACTGGGCTGCAACTAAAATCCAGGCTACATGAGAAGTGAGATGATTCAACAGCGGATGAATTAATGGTAGGGAATGGTTTGTGGCACAAACTGAAGACACTGGCTTCACCCTGTCCAATGTTTAATTGGACAGAATTTCTGCTTATCTAGGATTGACTGTTAGTTAAGTAATCTGGAAATTTAGATAGTGGAGATGGAGAGATGTTGATGTTGTGGAGCTGGATGTGGTCAGCTTGCATGTACAATTGACTAAAAACAGTCACACTAGATTGTGGCAAAAGCAGAACACTGGTAGTGCTTAACACTGACCTCCTTGACCAAGTGTGTGATTACATGCCCTGGTACCTCTGAATGTTACTCAACGACAAACGTGATGATGCTATGAGATAATTCTCATTTAAAGAAAGGGATTTGTCTGTAAAAGCTAATTGCTAACTCTAACACAAAAGCTACAACACCCATAATTCCAAGTGAAAGGAATTTATCCAGGATTCCCAGGGAACTATCCAGGTGGATGGGGGGAGGGATGGGAGTGGGGGGATTCGGGGGAACTTTTCCTGACTCTAGCTTCAATTTTTCAGTCAATGTTAGGCAGTCAGTCAGTTATTCAAGAGAGAAGCATGCATCAATCCCCAAAATGGTGGAAGTCTTTCAGTGGCGTGGCATGTGCTAAGCAGCATTCCTAAGAAAAAGAGTTTCAAGCAATTAAATTATCTTAAAGACAGTTGTTGTTATTAATCCCAGAATGGATTGTTGGGACACAGACATTGGAAAATAAGTGAAGTTTCTGAAATTTAAAAATATTGAAGTTGTATCAGGGATAGTTAGCACTGAAATGAAGCAGAGTCAGAATAACAGTAATAATTAAGAAAGTTATCTACGGTTCCAGCAGATGAGTTGAAATTTTAATTGCTTCAAGCCCACCAAAGTACTAGAAAAGCAGTCTCTCTCTCTCTCTCCTTTTTGTAAATGAGCTGGACTGGGTCTTGCTAGAGATGCAACACTAGAATTGCAAAAATGTTTGTAATGTACTCATACTAATATAAAGCTGTTGTCTCGGTCTAATCTATAAAGCCAGCTATTCCAACTGTATATTTAAAAACTTTGCATTTGTTTTATAAGGGAGCAGTGTTTATAATGTCTTGTTTATCTTCATTTCTGTTGTTAATAAATTTATTTTTTTTAAATTCTGCACATTGTGTACTTGCATTTCAGTAAAAGATCACTTGGGTAACGAAAAAGAACAATAATCTATCCAGCCAGGTTCCTGTTGGGACTCCAGCAAGTCCAGTACCAACATTAACTGTTCTATCCATAACAATAGGGGCCACTTGATCTTAACACAAATGGCTGAATCTTGCCAGAAATTGGCTAAGTGTTAATTTTGTTGAGTTTCATGGAGGATTCCTGTCTATTATCTTCCCAAACTTGCCTTATTGCCTACCACACCCCATGACATCCAGAAATAACACACTGTAGAGCTGAAGGAACACAGCAGGCCAGGCAGCATCAGAGGAGCAGAAAAGTCAACGTTTCGAGTCCGGACCCTTCTTTAGAAATAGGGAGGGGGAAGGGAACTCAGAAATAAATAGAGAGAGGAGGGGTGGGACTGGGGAAGGTAGATGGGATGATGATAGGTGAGTGTTTGTACGGAGTGGTAGGGATTGGTCAGTGAGGTGGGAGGGGCGGATAGATGGGAGAGAAGATGGACAGGTTGTGTCAGGTCAACGAGGTGGGGATGAGAGAGATGGTTGGTCATGGGATGAGGCTGGGGTGGGGAGATTTTGAAACTGGTAAAATCCACATTCAGACCATTGGGCTGTAGTCTCCCAAGGCGGAATATGAGGTGCTGCTCCTCTGGTTTGCAGGTGGTGTCATTGTGACACTGGAGGAGGCCCAGGATGGACATGTCACAGTGGGAGCGGGAGTTAGTCGTTTGTCACGAACAGAGTGCAGATGCTCTACAAAACGGTCTCCGAGCATCCGCTCGGTCTCACCGATGTAGAGGAGGCCACATCGGAAGCAGCGGATGCAGTAGACCAAGTTGACAGATGTGCAAGTGAACCCCTGTCTGATATGAAAGGTTTGTTTTGGGCCTTGAATGGAGGTGAGGGAGGTGGTGTAGGGGCAGGTGTAGCACTTCCTGCGGTTGCGGGGAAAGGTGGTGGGGTTAGTGGGGAGGGTGGAGCAGACAAGGGAGTCGCGGAGAGAGCGGTCCTTACAAAAGGCAGATAGGGGTGGGGAGGGAAATATATCTTTGGTTGTGGAGTCGGATTGTAGGTGGCAGAAGTGGCGGGAGGATGATACGTTGGATGCGGAGGTTAGTGGGGTGATACGTGAGGACAAGGGGGATTCTGTCTTATTTTTGTTGGGGTGAGGGGATGTGAGGGCAGAGGTACATGAAAAGCAAGAGATGGGGTCTAGAACATTTTCAATCATTGGAGGGGGGTATGTTGCGGTCCTTGAAATAGGAGGACATCTGGGAAGTGCGGAAGTGGAATGCCCCATCTTGGGAGCAAACGAGGTGGAGGCAGAGGAATTGGTTTAGGGGATCGCATTCTTGCAGGAAGGTGGGTGACAGGATGTGTATTCGAGGTAGCTGTGGGCGTGAAATAGATGTTGATTTCGAGGTGGTCACCAGAGATGGAGACAGAGGTCCAGGAAGGAGAGGGAAGTATCAGAAGTGGTCCAGGTGAATTTGAGGTTGGGGTGAAAGGTGTTAGTAAAGTTGTTTAAGCTCCTCATGGGAGCACAATACAATAATCAATGTAGCGGAGAAAGAGGTGGGGGATAGTGCAGAAGAGAGATGGTTCCATGTATCCCATGAAGAGGCAGGCATAGCTTAGGCCCATGCAGGTGCCCATGGCCACCCCCTTAGTCTGTAGGATGTGGTGGGAGTTAAAGGAGAAGTTGTTAAGGGTAAGGACGAGTTCGGTTAAGCGGATGAGGGTGTCAGTGGAGGAAGGCTGGTTGGGCCTGGGGGAAGAGGAAGAAGCGGAGGCCTTTTAGGCCATCTGTATGGGGGATACAAGTGTACAGGGATTGGATGTCCATAGTGAAGATGAAGTGTTGGGGGCCAGGGAATTGAAAGTCTTGGAAGAGGTGGAGGGCATGGATGTGTCCCGGATGTAGGTGGGGAGTTCCTGGACCTTGGTAGGAGGGAGAAAAAAAAAAGAGTCAAGGTCAGTGGAAATGAAAATGTTGCCCCTTAGGTCCCTTTTATATTTTTCACCTCTCACCTTAAACTTATGTCCCTCTAGTTTTGGACTCCCTTATCCTGGGGAAAAGATCTTGGCTATACACACTATCCATGTCCCTCATGTTTTATAAACTTCTATAAGGTCACCCCTCAGCCTCTGACCCTCCAAGGGAAATAACCCCACCTATTCAGCCTGTCCCTAGAGTTCAAACCCTCCAATCCCAGCCACGTTCTTGTAAATAGTTTCTGAGCCCTTTCAAGTTTCACACCATCTTCCAGGGAGACTGGAATTGAACACAGTATTCCAAAAGTGGCCTAACCAATATCCTGTACAGCCACAACATGATCTCTCAACTCCTATACTCAATGCACTGACCAATAAAGACAAGCGTACCTTCTTCACCACCCTATCTACCTGCGATTCCACTATCAAGGAACAATGAACCTGCACCCCAAGGTCTCTTTGTTTGCCTCATGCAACATCTTCCGTCACAATCTCACCCATCCAATTCCCCAAATGACAAATTCTGCATAGAATCTGCACTGTCTATTCACTCAGGACATCTCATCATCTTTCCCCTACCCGCACAACCATTAACAACCTCATTCCTTTCATCTCACTCAATCCCTCCTTTTTGACTTTCAAGTCAGGAATTGTAGCCATTTACTTTCCATTGGTAGGGAGGAGAATGGAAAAAATGCAAGTCAATGAATCTCGAGATTCGTGAGAAGTTATTGGATGCTAATACTTGGAAAACAGGCCTCTCACTGTTCAAGTGGGAGAATAACATCTTGTTCAAGAAAATGCAATTTCTTACTTCCATTATTGAGAAGCTCCTCATTGCCCATCTCATATGATTTTACCAACTTTCCTGCCAATGCTGCACTGTTCAGAGGCTGAGAATGTTCTGCCCTTGTTTCCCTTATTCTCTCCTGTAGTATTTTGGGATATTTGCTGTCTGATGGCTTGGTGTCACAGTCAGTGCAAGCTGTTTGGGTGGGGAGAGTGCTGCTGTTACAGACTCCATTAGCCTGGATCAAGCTTTCGCTGTCACATTCAGAGATATAGCAATAGAGGGTATCCCACATGATTAACACCCTTTTACTTAACCATCTTTACTTCTCCTCCAGTTACACTATCACCATATTTGTACATTTATACATTTCTCCAAAATCCCCAGTCCAGTTTTCATTGAATGGGTGAACATCTGACAGCCTGAAGGATAACAGAATAATCAGTAATAATCAAAACTAATTAACACCCATTGAATTAAGGATTGAGGGTATCCACTGATATACCCTTACAGTGTGAGGAGAAGGGAGAGTTTGAAACAACTTCAGGGAAGAGATACAGACATTCAGGGGAGGAGGGGAGAGAGTTAACACCTTCAGGGCAGAGAGGCAGAGAGAGAGAGAGGGAGAGAGAGGCAGAATCGGCACCTATGGGGAGAGAGAGGGACTCAGTATGTTCATGTGAGATGGAATAAAGTCAGCACTTTCAGGAGAGGAAAAAGTCAGAAATGTCAGGGAAAACAGAGGGAGAGTGAGATATCAACACCTTTTATGGAAAGAAAGAGGGAGGACACAATATCTGGGGGAGGGGTGAGTGTGTGAGAGAGAGAATCAACAACTTCAGGGAGTGGCCTGGTGTGGGTGTGGGGCTGTTTGTTGTTGAAGTGCTCTCTGCGTGAGCTCCACCTCTCTGTATAATGAGCTGAGGCTGTCCCGGGAGCCCTGTCACTGGTACTGGGTGATGTGCAGTTTTACAAATGAGAGAAACGCAGCCTGATGTCAGCAGCCATTGGCAACAGCTGCTAAGATACAGATTCAGCGTTTCTCCATCTCTATGGCAACACATATTGCCACGTATTTGGAGTAGTGAAGCAGCAATGCTGCAGTAGGCTGCCCCCAAACAGGAATCCTCACTCTACAACAATCACATCATATCTGCTTCAAACCCCAAGCCCCATCTCCATCCTTAGGGGTATGCCAACTGCATGAATCCTGACTCCACTCGTCCCAGCTCTAAAATTTTCAACCCCTCCCACCACAAACCCAGAGACAACATGCCCCTTTGCTAACTGCCACATCAACTTTCCATACATTGAAGTTTATTCACAAACACTGGGCCTGCATCTCAAACTGCCCACAATCTACATCTGGCTGGACAGTCTCAGCTGTAAATTGGCAAAAATGTAAAACTCCAACCCACAGTGAGTGCAGCTATTTACAATTTAACCGCAACGTGTGCGTAGCTGCACCTGGAGAGGTCAGTCACGAACACTTTGATGAGGTTTCTGCTGCTTTCTGAAACTGAAGCCTCCTGCCTAGGATTTTACACAATTACACAGCACTACAAGAGATCATGTAAGAAAAAGCCTCAGTGTTTCCAACTGCTGTCTCCCCTCCCTCTGGGAATCAGCTTGGTGACAGTATGGGTTCAGAGAGACTGAATGGTACAGCTAGGAGATCACAAAATCCCTACAGTGTGGAAACGGGCCATTTGGCCCACTGAGTCCACACTGACCTTCCGATAAGCATTCCAACCAGACCCACCCCCTACCCTATCCCTGCAGCCCCACATTTCAAAACGCTAATCCACCTAGCCTGCAGATCCCTGGACACTATGGGCAATTTAGCATGGCCAATCCATCTAACCTGCACATCTTTGGATTGTGGGAGGAAACCCACAGAGACACGGGGAGAACGTACAAAGTCCACATAGACAGTCACCTAAGGGCGGAATCAAACCTGAGTCCCCGGCGCTGTGAGCCAGCAGTGCTAACAAATGAGCCACCTTTTTATCTTAAAATATTTTTAAATTACAGTTTTCATACAAACACACAGACACTCTCTCTCACACATGCACATACACAAACATACACATGGACATACACAGGCACAGTGTTACTCTCATTCAGACACATATCATATACCATAGGAACACCGGTATACAGAGGGATCTTGGAATGCAAGTCCCTAGCTCCCTGAAAGTGGTAACACAAATGGATAAGATGGTAAAGGAGGTGGACAACATGCTTGCCTTCATCGGTCAGGGCACTGAGTATAAAAGTTGGCAAGTCATATTGCAGCTGTATAAAACTTTTATTTAGGCCACATTTGGAGTACTGTGTGCAGTTCTGGTCGCCACTCTATAGCAAGGATGTGGAGACTTTTGAGAGGTGCAAATCAGGCTCACCATGATTTTGCCTGGATTGGAGTGTATTAGTTATAAGGAGATGTTAGACAAACTTGTCTTGTTTTCACTAGAGTGTTGGAGGCTGAAGGGCAAAATGAAAGAAGTACATATGATCATGAAAGATATGGATAGGGTGGAAGTAAGAGTCTTTTTTCCCCAGGGTGGAATTATCAAACATTTGGAGGCATTTGTTTAACGTGAGAGGGAGATAGTTTAC
Source organism: Rhincodon typus (assembly GCF_021869965.1). NCBI lineage: Eukaryota > Metazoa > Chordata > Chondrichthyes > Orectolobiformes > Rhincodontidae > Rhincodon > Rhincodon typus. Next base: position 69,397,935 of record NC_063345.1, read on the forward strand.
AGGAGTTATGAGAGCAAATTTTTTTTTACACTGAGGTGTAGGTGTCTGGAATGCACTGCCAGGGGATGTGTTAGAAGCAGATATAATAGCAATATTTAAGAGTCATTTAGACACACATGAACAGACAGAGAGAGGGATATGGATCCTGTGCAGGCAGATGGAATTAGCTTAGAATGGCATCTTGTATGGCATAAACGTGGTGGGCTGAAGGGCCTGTTCCTGTGCCTTACTTTTCTACGTTCTATATCAAAAAAGAAAAACAAATTAATAAAATAATTAAGTAGTTATTTAGAACACATTAAGGAAGGCAGAACAAGTGATTGTCACAGCTGCATCATGTGGGAGCTCCTGGATACTAGTGTGATCCAAGGCAAACACGTCACCTGAAAATATTTGTAGCCAGGGCAGACTTGGCTTGGAGATTATGAACTAGAGTCCAAACTATGATACCTCAGGGAGGGACAAAGTTACCTGGCTTCTTTGTACCAGAAGGTAGTCACTCCTCTTAGGTTAGTCTTCTGATTTGGCCTGGTCTGTCAGGTGTCACTGCAAGTGAGGCAGGTAAGGGGACCTGGAGAGCTGGAGTCCTTTTGCAATCTCCAACAGGTTTGAGATTCTTTCAGCTTCTCTGGGTGGGTGTGAGGGCTACAGGGTGGTTGATATAACTTACTATGGCATCATACAAACACGGGAAGGAAAACCAAATGAAGTGTTGGTAAGGGACAGTATTGTGAGGGAGATTGAACTGTTTCCTCCAGACATCAGTGGTTTCCTGCCTCATACCAGGGTTTGGAACACCAGGGTTGAAGAACAACATGCATTAGGATGGGGGAAGGATACAGTTATTATCATCCATCTAGCTACTAACCTCATAGGCTGCACAAAGGAGGAGATTGTTCATAGACTGTATGATGAACTAGACACAAAATTAAAGTATCTGAACCTCAAGTTTAATAATCCCTGGATTATTACCTGAGCCAATCTCAAATTGGCATACCAGAAATTCGATTCAAGAGATGAATGTGTGCCTCAAAAACTAGTGTGGGAGAAGAACATTCCAGTTCATGGGTCACTGGCACCAACACCATAAAAAATGGGAGCTATACTGGTTCATTGGTCACCACTTGAACTGTTCTGCGGCTGGTGTTGTAGCCAACCACATAAATAGGGAAGTTGAGAGGATGTTAAACTAAATAGTCAGAGAAGGATATTAAATTTGGGAACATGTAGCAAATCAAAGAGTAGAGACAAGGCCAAAAATAGGTAACAATATAGTAACTGATTAAAAAAAAAGACCATGACAGAAAGAGATCGGAGTATGAATCCGTGAGTCAACCACCAGATGAAACTAGAATTAAAAGTTAAAACTGAAGCCCTGTATCTGAATGCATACAATCCCAACAGTGTGGAAGCAGACCATTTGGCCCATCAAGTCTACAGTGACCCCTCTGAAGAGCATCACCCAGACAACACCTCCTTACCCTAACCCTGTAACCCTGCAACCCTGCATTTCTCATAGCTAATCCATCTAGCCTGCACATCCCTAAACACTATGGGCAATTTAGCATGGCCAATCCACCTTGCTGTAACCATAGGAAACCCACATAGACACATCAATCAAGGGTGGAATCGAATCCAGGTCCCTGGCACTGTAAGGCAGCAGTGCTAACTGTGCTGCCCAATGCATATGGCATTTGAAACAAAACAGATAAATGGACAGCACAAATAGAAATGAAAAGTACCATCTAATACAGACTGGTTCCTGAATACCGAACAAAATAAAAACCAAAAGATGCTGTAAATCAGGAACAAAAACAAAATTGCCAGAGAGGCTCAGCAGGTCTGGCAGCATCTGTGAAGGAAAAAACAGAGTTAACATTTCAGGTCTGGTGACCCTTCCTCAGAACTGCCCAGTTCTGCTGCTAGACCTGCTGAGCCTGTCTGGCAATTTTGTTTTTGTTTCTGAATACTGAACGTTGCAAGACATTTGGAAGGAACAGGAAACTAGAAAAAGGTTGGGGGTGGCTCTGTTAGTTAATGATGGTATTAATGCGATAAAGATGGATGTCCTGAATTCAGAAAACTGACGTAAAATTAGCTTGGATAGCGATGAGAAATAATAAAAGCAAAAAGTCACTTGCAGAAGTAAGTGTACAGGCCCCCAAACAGTCATTTCATAGTATAGTAAAAAGGAAGAAATAATGATAATCTGTCAGTAAAATACAGCAATAATGTTGAGGGATTTTAATATATATATTGACTGAAAAATACAGATGGGCAAAGGTGGACTTCATAGAACATCGCTGGAATAGTTTCTTCAAAGAACTTGTCTGGAGATGACTAGAGGGCATGCTACACTAGAACTGGATATTGTGTAATGAGATAGTATTAATTAATGACCTTATAGTGAAGTTGCCTTTGGGTAGCAGCATTCATAATATGATTGAATTTTACATTTAGAGAGGGAGGAGTGGATTGCAGATTGGTAGTTTAAATTAAATAAGAACCACTATGAGGGCATGAACACAGAGCCAGCAAATCATGTTCAGGATTAGGCTAATACAGAGCCAGTGGCAAACATTGAAGGGGAAATTCAAGAATATGCAAAATAGATACATTCGAACAAGGAAGAAAAACTTCCAACAGAGGGTCTCTACTTGTCGTTGACTTAAAAAAAAACTTTGTGACTTGGAAATATATTGCCGATCCTTCACCGTGGTGGTTAAAATCCTGGAAATCCCTCCCAGATGGCATAATAGGTCTATAGCACGAGAATTGCAGCAAGAAGGCAGATCACCACCACCTTCTCAAGGTTAAATACGGATTAACCAATAAATGCTGGTCCAACCAGCAAAATCAGGTCACACAAACGAATAATTAAAAAAAGAGCATGTAACAAAGGCAGCACAGCAATCATTTGTGATTTGAAACTTCATGTAGATTGGGACAGTCATATGGGCAGAGATAGCCATGAACAAGAAGTCACAGAGTATATTTGGGACAAGTTTCCCAGAACAATATGTTGTGGATCCAATCAGGAATCAAATTATTTTGGATCTGATGTTGTATAATGAGGCAGATTCAATCATGATGTCAGAATAAAAGATCTCCAAGGAAACAGTAGCCATAGCATGATAGAATTTAGCATTCTGATTGAGGAGGAGGGACATGGGGCAGAAAAAACTTTGCTAAGAAATTTATCAGTAAAAATGATTGATGAATAATGGCAGATATTTAAGAAAATAATTCATGGCTCACTGCAAAGGTATATACCAGTGAGAAGAAAGGAACCTAGGTAAGGGATAAACCATGGTTAACCAGAAGAGTTAAGGGTTGTATCAAATTGAAAAAGAAAACATACAATGTGGCAAAGGTTAGTGCTAAATCGGAGAATTAGGAAAGTTTTAAAGTCACCAAAGATGACCAAAAAAATAATAAAAATGAAGAAACTAAAATTTGAAGGTAAACTTGCGAGTAATACCAAGACAGACAGCAAAATCTTCTTTGAATACACAAAAAAGGAAGACAGAAACCAGAGTGAACATAGGCCCCTTAGAGAACAAATGAAAAATGAATAAATGTGCAAATGAAAAAGTACAGCACAGGAACAGGCCCTTCGGCCCTCAAAGCCTTTGCTGACCATCACGCCCTAATTAATCTAAAAACAAACCTGCCATTTTTCAAATGGCTAGGGAAATAATAATTAGGGATTTGGCAATAGCCAAGGAGTTGAATAAATACTTTACCATCAGTCTTCTAGACTTGAGCAACATCCTGAAATTACTAAATATTCAAGGAGAAAATGAGGAGAGCAAACATACAATTACTATCACTAGAGAAAAAGTTCTAGGGAAAATAAGCTAAAGACCACTAAGTACCCTGGATGTGATAGGGTGCACCCAAGGATATTAAAGGAAGTAGCTGCAGAGATAGTGGATGCACTGGTTGTAATCTTCCAGAATTCCTTAGATTCTGGAAAAGTCCCAGAGGATTAGAAAGTTGCTAATGTAGCACTTTTATTCAGAAAGTGAGGGAGACAGGAAAAAGACAGGAAACTATATGCCAGTTAACTTAACATATGTTTTTTGGAAAATGGTAGAGTCTATTATAAAGGATACAATATGACAGCATTTAGAAATAAGACCATCAGACATAGGAGCAGAATACAGCTTGTTCTGGCATTTGATCATGGCTGATATGTTTTTCAACCCCATTCTCTGCCTTCTTCCCATAACCATTGATCCCCAAACCAATCAAGAACCTATCTGTCTCTGTCTTAAATACATTCAATGACTTGGCCTCCACAGCCCTATGTGGCAATGAGTACCACAGATTCATTATCCTCTGGCTGAAAAAATTCCTCCTCATCTCGGTTCCCAAGAGTTGACCTTCACTCTGAGGCCGTGCGTTTGGGTCCTAGTGTCTTCTACAAGTGGAAACATCTTCTCCACGTCCACTCTATCCAGGCCTCTCAGTATTTTGTAAATTTCAATAAGGTCTCCCCTCATCCTACTGAAGTCCATCATGTACAGACCCAGAATCCTCAACTGCTCCTCATTTGACAAGCCCTTTATCTCTGGGATCATTCTTGTAAACCTCTTCTGAAACTCCTCCAAGGTCAGCACATCCTTCCTTAAGTATGGGGCCCAAAACTGCTCACAATGTTCCAAAAGCGATCTGACCAGAGCCTTGTACAGCATCAGCAGTTCATCTCTGCTCTTGAATTCTCAGACTCTAGGGATGAATGCAAACATTGCACTTGCCTTCCTAACTGCCAATAAACCTGCATGTTAACCTTAAGAGAATCCTGAACTGAGACTCCTAAATTGCTTTGTGCTTCAGATTTCCAAAGCCTTTCTCCATTTAGAAAATAGTCCACACCTCTGTTCTTCCTATTAAAGTTCATTGCCTCACACTTTCCAACATTGAATCATAGAATCCCTACAGTATGGAAGCAGGCCATTTGGTCCATTGAGTCTGAATAGCATCCCATCCAGACCCACCCTCAGATGTATTCCATCTGCCACTTCTTCGCCCACTCGCCTAGCCTGTTCAAATCCTTCTACAGCCTCCTCACTTCCTCAATACCACCTGTCCTTCCACCTATCTTTGTGTCATCTGCAAACTTAGCAACAATGCCCTCAGTTCCTTCGTACAGATTGTTAATGTATAATATGAATAGTTGTGGTCCCAACACTAACACTTCCCTAACTCCACTAGTCACTGTGTGCCATCCTGAAAAAGACTGCTGTATCCCCACGCTCTGCCTTCTGCCAGTAAGCCAATCCTCTATCCATGACAGGTACCCTGCCTAACACCATGGGCTCTTCTCTTATTTAGCAGCCTACTGTACGGCATCTTGTCAAAGACCTTCTGGAAATCCAAATAGATCATGTTGACTGGCTTTCTTTTGTCTAACTTGCTTGTTATCTCCTCAAAGAATTCTAATAGATTTGTCAGACTTGACCTCCCCTTGATAAAGCCGTGCTGACTCAGCCTTATTTTTCCATTGAATCTCATCCTCAATAATGGACTCTAAAATCCAGTCAATGACAGAGGTCAGGCTAGCTGGCCTATAATTTCCTGTCTTCTGCCTCCCTCCCTACTTAAACAGGGGTGTTACTTTAGTCATTTTCTAGTCCTCTGACTCCAATGATTCCTGAAAGATCACCACCAATGCCTCTACAATTTCCTGAGCAATCTCCTTCAGAACTCTAGGGTGTAATTCATCTGCCTAATGACTTTCAGCTTCCCCGGCATCTTCTCTTTCGTGATGGCCACTGCACTCACCTCGGCCCCCCGACTCTCTTGAAGTTCTGGTATCTTGCTGGTGTCTTCCACTATGAAAACCAATGCAAACTAACTATTCAGTTCCTCTGCCATATTTTGTTTTGTATTACTAGTTCTCCAGCCTCATTTTCTGGTGGTCTAATTGCCACTCCTGCCTACCTCTTATCGTTTATGTATCAAGAAAACTCTTGTTACCTGTTTTAATATTACTCACTAGCTCACCCTCATATTTCATTTTCTTCCACCTTATTGTGTTTTTAGTAATAATCTGCTGGTTTTTAAAGGCTACCCCAATCCTCTGGCTTCCCACTAACCTTCACCACATTGTATGCTTTTTCTTTGGGTTCAATAGTGTTCCTGACTTCCCTTAACAGCCATAGTTGCCTCGTCCTCCCCTTAGCATGTTTCTTATTCCTTGGATGAATTTCTGCTGTGCCTCCTGAATTAGTCCCGGAAATACCTGCCATTGCCACTTCACCGTCTTCTCCGCTAGGCTCCCCTTTCAAACAACTTGAGCCAGCTCCTCCCACGTGTTTTGTAGTTGCCTTTACTCAATTGTAATTCAGGTACATCTGGTTTCAGCTTCTCACTCTCAAACAGCAAGGTGAATTATTTCATATTACGGTCACCACCCCTTAGCTGCTCATTCAACTGAAGCCACCTAATCAAGTATGCTATTACATGTCACCAAATCCTGGGCTCTACCACACGCTGCTCCAAATAAAATCTTGTAGGCATTTCATGAATTCCTTTTCTTGGGATCTGCTATCAATTTGATTTCCCAGTCCACCTGCAATTTAAAGTCCCTGATGGTTATGGTTATGGTGACTTCCTAACATGACTTTTCTATCTCCTGATTTATTTTCTTCCCCACATCCTGACTATTGCTAGGAGGCCTTATATAACTCCAATCAGGGTCCTTTTCCCTTTGTGGCTCCTCAACTCTACCTACACAGATTCCAAGCCTTCAGACTCTACATCACTTCTTGCTATCAATTTGATTTCATTTCGTACTAACAAGGCAACTCCATCCCCTCTGCCCATCTGTCTATCCTTTCAATAGAACGTGTATTCTTGGGTATTTAGTTCCCAGCTCTGATCCCCTTGCATCCACTTCTCTGTGATACCCAAAACATCATACTTGCCAATTTCAGTCTGCATTACAAGCTCATTTACCTTGTTTTGTATCTTGCATTCATTTAAGCACATATCCTCAGTCCTGCATTGACTCTCCCCCATCTCATAGTTGACTCCTTATCTGTTGCCCTGAAGTTAGATTCCTGGCTCTGATTTATTACTTATTCTGAAGACTTTAAGAACTCCTGCTGAACAATTCCTTCAAACCAACAACCAGCAACACCAGCCGTGCACACCAGGTTAACCATTTCAATAATTTTCCATGCAACTGGACTCATCTCCAACTATTTTGCTTAAAGCCCTATGCATGGCCCTAGTTATGCAATTTTCCAGGACTCTGGTCCCAGCACGATTCAGGTGGAGCACATACCATTGGAACACCTCCCTCCTTCCCCAGTGCATCATATGATCAAGCATAGTCAGCATGGCTTCATTAAAGGGAAATCATGTCTGACAAATTTATTACTATTCTTTGAGGTAACAAGCAGGATCAATAAACAGGAAGCAGTGAATGTAACTTATTTGGATTTTCAGAAGGCATTTTGCTCAGGTATCAAAATTCAGGCTATATAATAAGATAAGGTCCTATTGTATTAGGAGTAGTATGGGGCAAAGGCATTTTCAGGATGGCAACCTATAACTAGTGGTGTGCCACATTCTTCTGATGCCTGAATTCCTTCTTTTCCCAAGCAGGACCAAGGAAGTACTTCAATGACTCCCCGAAGGCTTCCCTCAAGAAACACAACATAGATGTCAACACAAGGAAGACTTTTGTCCGGAAGAAACCAACTTGGAGGGACCTCCTGTATGAAGAGATACAAGTCTTTGAGAAAACCTGGAGGCAAGAGGACATACGGAAAAGGAACCAGAGAAAGTAATGCTAGTGATTTTGAGGTCTAGGACCAATTCCAAGTCCTGGAAACCCCTGCAAACTGTATGGTTGGAGATGTGGATCTAGGATTGGGCTCATCGCATATGGACCGACAGAACCCATGAGCAGTGACATGGAATTTCCTAGGTGAACAATCATACTCATAAAGTGAGTGATTGCAAATGACGGTGTGCCACAGTTATTCACTATATACATTAATGACTTGGATAAGGAAACTGATTGTACCCTAGTCAAGTTTGTAGATGACACAAAAATCAATGGGAATGCAAGAGGTAAGGTTAACATGAAGAGGCTACAGAGTGATAGAGGTAGGACAAGCAAGTGTGTAAAAACATGGCAGATGTTTTCATAGTGTGGGAAAATGTGAGATTATGCACTTTGCCAGAAGAATACAGGAATTGAATACTCTTTAAATGGAGAAAATCTGCAGAAAGCTAAGAACACAGTGATTTTAGAATCTTGGTCCATGAATAATGAAAAAAAGACGAGTATATAAGTTCAGTGGGTGAAAGGGAAAGCAAATGGACTTTGGTCTTTAATTCAAAGGGAATGAAGTATGAAATTAGCAAGGTTTGGCTAAAACTGTACAGAACATTCATCAGACTACTGCTGGAATATTGTGAACAGTTTTGGACCCATCAAATGAAAGGCATACTGACACTGGAGACAGTCCAGATAAGATTCACTCAGCTGATAACAGGTATGGAGGGACTGACTTATGGAGGAGAGGTTGAGTAGATTGTACCTGCATTAATTTAAATATAGAAGAATGACAGGTGATCTTATTGAAACATAAGATTTTTTAAGGGGACTTGACAGGGTAGATACGCAAAGGTTATTTCCCCTTTGAGACTATCTAGGATCAGACAGCATAATCTCAGATTGAGGGACAGAACACTTAAGACAGAGATGAGGAAGAATTTCTTCTCTCAGACGCTGATGAATCTGTAGAGTTCCTTACTGCAGAAGGCTGTCAAGGCTGTCATTAAAAATCTCTCACAGCCTTGAGATTTCTTAATCAGGAAGGGAATTAAGGGGCTTGGGGAGAAGGAAGGAAAGTGGAGTTGATGATCATCAGGTCAGCTACGATCTCAGCCTAGTTTGGGCTCCCACTTCAAATACCGAGTGCATCACTGCGGGAGAGCTGTCTGTGATCTGTGTATCACTACGGGAGAGCTGTCGGTGATCCCCAATGTATTACGAGGGAGAGCTATCAATGATGTCTAGTGGATCACTGAGGAGATCTGTCAATGAGTCAAAGATGACTGCAGCTCATAAGGATCGGTGCTGGGTCCACTGCTTTTCATCGTTTATATAAATGATTTGGATGTGAATATCGGAGGTATGATTAGTAAGTTTGCAAACGACACCAAAATTGGAGGACTGGTGGACAGCAAAGAAGGTTACCTCAGAATACAACAGGACCTTGCTCAGATGGGCCGAGGAGTGGCAGATGGAGTTTAATTTAGATAAATGGGAGATGCTGCATTTTGGAAAGGCAAATCAGGGCAGGATTGATACACTTATTGGTAAAGTCCTGGGGAGTGTTGCTGGACAAAGAGACCTTGGAGTGCAAGTTCATAGTTCCTTGAAAGTGGAGTCATTGTAGATAAGATAGTGAAGTAGGCATTTGGTATGCTTGCCTTTATTGGTAATTGCATTGAGTATAGGAGTTGGGATGTCATGTTGCAGCTGTACAGGATATTGGTTAGGCCATTTTTGGAATACGGGGTGCAATTCTCGTCTCCCTGCTATAGAAATGATGTTGTGAAACTTGAAAGGGTTCAGAGAAGATTTACAAGGATGTTGCCGGGGTTGGAGGGTTTGAGCTGAAGGGAGTGGCTGAATAGACTGGGGTTATTTTTCCTGAAGCATTGGAGGCTGAGGGGTGGCCTTATAGAGGTTTATAAAATCATGAGGGGTATGGATAGGATGAATAGACAGGGTCTCTTCCCCAGGGTAGGGAGTCCAAAACTAGAGGGCATAGGTTTAAGGTGAGAGGGAAAAGATTTAAAAGGCACCTAAGGGGCAACTTTTTCACGCAGAGGGTGCTGCATGTATGGAATGAGCTGCCAGACAAAGTGGTAGAGGCTGGTACAATTACAACATTTGAAAGGCACCTGGAAGGGTACATGAATAGGAAGGGTTTAGAGGGATATGGGCCAAATGCTGGCAAATGGGACTAGATTAATTTAGGATATCTGGTCAGCATGGACCAAGCATCCATTTCTGTACTGTACAGTTCTATGACACTATGAATCTTAACCACCTTATCTATCTATCTTGATACCCAAAAGGAGAAGCATATATGCACACAAAAATCCCTCTGATACTTCACAAGATCCTGCCATTCATCATACATTCCCTTGCCTTGTTGTCCTGCATCACCTCACATTTATCCACATCAAATTTCATTTGCCACTGATCAGTCCATCTGACCAGTCCGTCTATATCTTCCTATAATCTCAGACTGTTCTCACTATTTATCACCTCAACAATTTTCATAACTTCCACGAACTTGCTGATCAATCATCATGTGTTCGAGTCTGAATCATTAACACATACAACAAACAGCAAGGTCACCAACACTGACTCTTGGGACACCCCACAGCGGGAGAATTGTCAATGATCCCCATTACATCACTGTGGGAGTGGTCTCTGTGCTGCCCAGCGTATCACTGAGGCAGTGCTCTCCCTGTAGCATGTGGCACACCTAAAATTGAGATGTGAACCTGGTGAAACTACCAAACAGGACTGTGTGCACAGTAAACAGCATAAGCAGCAAGTGATCATAAGGGCTAAATAATTCCACAAGCAACAGATCAGATCTAAGCTCTGCAGTCATGAATGGTGGTGGCCAACTAAACAACTCGCTAGTGGAGGTGGCTCCACAAATATCCCTACCCTCAATGATGGAAGAGCCCAGCACACTTGTGAAAAGAAAAGGCTTCAGTATTCGCAGTAACCTTCAGCCAGAAGTGCCCAATGGATGATTCATCTCGGCCTCCTCTGTAGTCCCCAGCATCACAAATAACAGTCTTAACCTAATTTGATTCACTCCACATGATATCAAGAAATGGTTAGAGGCACTGGATATCACAAAGGCTTTGGATCCTGAATCTTATTATTCCAGCAATAGTACTGAAAAACTTATTGCACCTTTTGCTAAGCTGTTCCAGTACAGCTACAATACTAGCATCTTCCTGACAATGTGGAAAATTGCTCAGGTATGTCCCATATGCAAAAAGCAGGACAAGTCCAAACCAGTGAATTACCACCTCATGCGCCTATTCTGAATCATTAAATTTCTATCGTGAGAAACTTATCTTCTGATTCCCCATAGCTTGTCCTCCATTGAGAAGGCACAATCAGGAGTATGTTGGAATACTCCCCACTTGTCTGGGTGAGTGCAGCTCCAAAAACACTCAGGAAGCTGGACACCATCCAGAACAAAACACCATTGATAATCAGTAGCAGCAGTGTGTACCATCTACAAGACACACTCCAGAAATTTGCCAAGGCTTCTCAGAAGCCTAGTGTAGTACCGAGGGGGTGCTGACACAGATGCTATATTTCAAATAAAATTGTAAACTGAGTGGTCACCTGCCAGATCGGGTGAATGTTGGGGATTCAATGGCGCTGTTCAATGTCGAGCAGAGCTAATCATCCCCACTCTCTTGGCAAACACAGTCCTCTGCTCCAAATGCTGCTGAAACAGGTTATGCTGTCACTTAATTTCATGCTGTGATTATCTCCATGAGCTTGCTGTGTGGAAAATTGTCTGCCATGTTTCCCACATTGTGACAGCGACTACACTTCAAAAGGCACAGTAATGGCTGCCAAGCGCACACTGAGATCCAGCAATCATTGAAGGGGTCCAACCAATCAGACAAAATTCAATTCTTCAGGGTCTTTGATAGTGGAAAATGCCAACAGTCTGACTGGAAAACACAGGCTGAGCAAAATGAAAGATTCTTCGAGCACGCTGGAACATTCAAATTTCAGATTTTTCAATTCATGTTTCACCACAGCAGTTCTCTAAAAATTACATCTCTAGAATTACAATAAGAAAGACCAAGGAAAATAGGAGGAGAAGGCCATTCGGCCCATCAAGCATGTTCCACGGTTCAACATGATCATAGTTGATCATCTAATCCAGTACCCTGTTTTTGTTTTCTCCACATTCCCTTTGATCCTTTAGCCCTAAGGATGATATGTGACTCCTTCTTGACGTCAGGTGACAATACAGTCAGTGGACTGACATTCACTGGGGACCAGTCAATCAGTGCATGGATTTTCACAGGAATAAAGGTCAGTGCACTGATTCCCACAAGAGGCAAGACAGTCAGTGCACTGATCTGCACATGTACCAGGTGCTGTACACTTTCAGAGTTTTGTCAGATTGTCGTGGATCCCATGGGCTCTTAGATTCTTAACCAGTCCATTGTAACCTTGTCAATGCCTTACTGAAGTCCACATAGAATTAGAGCGACCACTATGCTCAACTACATACCTTGTCAACTTTTCACACAAGGCAACCCAGGCAAAGCGCCAATTCCCACAGGACACTGTACAGTCAGCACACTGATTCCCACAGGAGACAATAAAGTCAATGCACTCAAAACAACAAATTCTGGAAACCACAGTGGATCAGACAGCATCCATGGAGAGAGAGCAAACTAACATTTCAAGTCTAGATGACTCTTCATCAGAGCTTAAGTGTGGAGGGTATAGCATTTATGCTACTGTTAGGGGTTGGGGAGGTAGTTGGCAGTGATGGGGTGTAAAATGCTGGCGGAGAAAAGTTGTTGATAGGTCAAATTAAGTGATCGGAACGTGAGAATGGTAGAACAACAACGTGTCCAACTGCCAGAGCTGAAAGAGAATGCAGTCTCACTGGGCTGGGTGGAGCGGAGGGAGGTCTTGGTGACAAAGAATGTAACAAAGCTCCATGACCTTGGTCTTGGCTCCACCCACTGCAACTGGATCCTCAGCTTTCTGGCCCACAGGCTGCAATCAGAAACAACAGGTATCTGTACCTCCTCCACAATAACACTCAACACTGGAGACCACAAAGGATGGGTCCTCAGCTCCCTACTGTACTCCTTTTACACCTATGACTGTGTTGCCAAATTCCGAATGAATGCCACCTACAAATTCACTGATGACACCACCGTAGTGCGACGGTATCTAATAACAATGAATCAAAATACAGAAGGGAGATAGAGGTGTTGGTGACGTAGTGCGATGAAAACAATCTGTCTCTCAACGTCAGCAAAACTAAAGAACTGATCACTTACTTCAGAAAGAAAGGAGGAGAACATACCTCCATCTACATCAATGGAAATGAGGTTGATAGAGTGAAGACCATCAAGTTCCTTGAAGTGATAATAACTGAAAACCTGTCCTGGACTTCCCATGCAGATGCAACAGTTAAGAAGGCATAACAACACCACTTCTCCCTCAGGCAGTTCAGGAAATTTGGCATATTCATTAGGTCCCTCACCAACTTCTACAGGTGCACCATGGAAAGCACACTGTCCGGGTGCATAACGACCTGGTACGGCAATTGCTCTGCTCAGGACCATAAGAAACTATAGAAGGTGGTGTGCACAGCCCAGGCCATCACGGAAGCCAACCTTCCATCCATGGATACTATTTACATGACTCGCTGCCACAGAAAGGCTGCTAACATCATCAAAGACCCATCACACCCCAGTAATATTCTCCTACAACCTCTTCTGTCAGGCAGAAGATATGAAAGCCTGAACACATGCACCAGCAGGTTCAGGAACAGCTTCTTCCCAGCCGTTATCAGACTGATGAATGAACACTCAAGCCTCAAGTGACGTTGCCCTTGCTAATGTTGAGCTCTGTACAATGTAACCTGTATGCTTCTGTCTAAGTCTTTTTGATCTGTACATCCTTTGCTTACTATGATCTGCCTTAAACAAAGCTTTTCACTGTATTTTGGTACATGTGACAATAAATAAATAAATCAAATCAAATGAAAGGGAAGAAATAGGAGAATATAACAAGTAAAGCTAAAAGGGAAGAAACGGGAGTTGGTTCACAATTCAAAGGTGTTAAACTCAATATTAAGTTCAGAAGGCTGTAAAGTGCCTAGTTCGAAGATGAGATGTTGCTCCTCCAGTTTTCGCCGTGACTTGCTGCAGCATGCTGAGGACAGATAAGTGGGCATTTGAGCAGGACACTGTGTTTAAATGACTGGCCACAGGAATGTCAGGGTCATGCTTACGCACAGACCGGAGGTTTCCCCGAACGCTGTCACCCAGTCTGCATTTGGTTTCTTGAATGTAGAGTAGGCCACACTGGGTGCAGCGAATACAATGCACAAGGTTGGAAGAAGTACAGTTGAAATGCTGCTTCAGCTGGAAAGACTGTCTAGGCCCTTGGATGGTGAGCAGGGAGGAGGTGAAGGGGCAGATGCTGCACCTTCTGAGGCTACATGGAAGGTGCCGTGGGAGGGATGGTGGTGTTGGCAGTCGTGAAATGGACTAGGGTGCCCCAGAGGGAATGATCCCTGTGAAATGCAGACGGGGGAGTGAGGGGAAGATGTGTTTGGTGGTGGCGTTCTGCTGGAGTTGTCTAAAATGGCAGAGAATGATTTTTGAATGTGGAGGTTGATGGGATGAAAAGTGAGGACAAGGGGGACCCAATCACGCTGCTGTGAGTGATGGGAAGGGGCAAGGGCAGAAGCACAGATGATAGGTCAGATGTGGGCCCTGTCAACCACAGTGGGCGGGAAACCACAGTTATGGAAGAAGCAAGCCATATCCACAGCGCTGTTTTGGAAGGTGACATCATCCAAATACACGCGACATACGCGAAGGAATTGGGAGAATAGGATGGAGTCCTTGAAAGGCGTGGGGTGTGACGAGTTGTAGTGAAGGTAGCTATGGGAATCAGCTGCTTTGTAGTGGATGGCAGTGGACAGTTTGTTCCCTAAAATGGAGATGAAGGGGGAAAGGAAGGGAAGTGTCGGAAATAGATGATGTGAAAGGCATAGAGGGGTGGAAATCGAAGGCACAGTGAACAAAGTTTTCAAGGTCCTGGCGGGAGCACGAAGTGGCACCAAAGCAGTCATCGATGTAGTGAGAAAACAGTTGTGGGAGGGGTCCAGTATAAGGCTGGAACAGGGATTTTTCCACAAAGCCCATAAAGAGGCAGGCAGTACTGGGGCCCATGCAGGTGCCCATTGCCACTCCTTTGACTTGGCAGAAGTGAGATAAATTAGAGGAGAAATAGTTCAGTGAAAGAACAAGTTCAGCCAGGCGCAAGAGAGTGGTGGTGGATGGGGATTGTTCAGGCTTCTGGTGGAGGAAGAAGCCAAGAGCTGTCAGACCATCCTGGTGGGGAATGGAAGTATAGAGGGATTGGACATCCATGGTGAGCAGGAGGCAGTTAGGGCCAGAGAACTGGAAATTGTCAATGTGGCGGAGGGCATCAGAGGAGTTGAAGGTGTAGGTGGACAGGATCTGAATGAGTGGAGAGAGGATGGAGTCAAAGTAGGAGGAAATGAGCTCAGTGGGACAGGAACAGGCTGATATGATGGGCCTACCAGGGCAGTCTGGCTTGTGGATTTTGGGAAGGAGGTAGAAGCGAGCTGTCCAGGGTTGGGAGACTACAAGGTCAGTGCTCTGATTCCCACAGGATTCAATACAATCTGTACTGACTTTCACAGAAGACAATACAGTCAGTTTATTGATACTCAAAGTAGACAATACAGTCAGTGCATTGATTGTCACAATGAACAATACAGTCAGTGCACCAATCTGCTCATTTACCAGGGGCTGTATACTTTCGGAAGTTTTGTTAAATTACCATGGATCCCATGCATTGCTTCCCCTGAAGCTGACCACACTATTAAACAATTCCATATACAAACGTGCTAGCAATGAGCACTGATAGCTGCAGTCTTTCTCGGTATAAGCATTCTCACAGGAAAGTCAGTGAGAGAGTAGTTTCACTGGCGATTTCAGGCTTTGTTGGATAGTGTAGTTGAAAGTAAGCATTCACCTCTTGTACGTGAAGCAAGCACAAAGTGTATAATTGTACATTATTAATCCACCATGCTTCTAACCACAGCCACAGTGAACATTGGTTTGATGTTTTTAGACAGGACTCAAGAGCCACCTAATACTGATACCACAACCAGGGTACCAGGAATCTTGCAGATTCAAGGACTTACATCATATTTGGATGAAAGGCTTTGCCTTTCAAAGACTTGGCCTTGACCAGTCAGACCATTTGTTATCTTCTAAGAGAAAGTGTTGGAGAATGAGAAAATTCTAAACGGATGTGGTCACTTGTGTCTCTGATACAAAACCAACAGCCTCAACACAATTGCTTCTGAAAATGACATTGACACAAGTTGTTGCTTCAAGAACCCAATAGGAAATCTACATGAAGATTAAAGAAGCAAACAGAATATAATAAAGTTTAATTTAAGAAAGAGCCATTGGAAACAGCAATGGATGGTGTTAATTTGTATCAAAAAAAAGGCAAAGAATATTTGGGAAGAAATGAATTGACCTATCACAACAACACCACTGAGAGTACACACAAAAAAAATCCAAGTGTTGTTATATTTGAATTTTGGAAAAATTGAGATAATTTTAAACAAGAGGAAAAGGTAAGCGTAAACTAGTGTTACTTTTGAGGAAATTGTGTGTATTATTTAAAGAATAAACAAGCATAATTTGATAATGCTTGAAGCTAGTCAGCAAAATTTGACTTTTGTTTTAAAAATTTTAAGAAAATATTTTTGTTGTAAAACTGGATAGCAGGGCTTCTCCAGATCTCCTGATTCAGATAGAACGGTAACTAATGGATACCCCCTCCGCTGAGAATAAGAGATAATGACAAAATAACAATTGTGTAGGAATAATTCACTTTAGGTGTAGCTAAATGGGATAATTCAAGTGAAAAGAAAGTGTCGATGGAATTAATTAATTGGCAGCAGCCTTGCCACTGAATTCTTTTTAAAGAGTATCAAATTGAATGATTTGGCCTCCACCTATGCCATCAGGAGGTAAGGAGGATACACATGCACGTGCACACACACCTGCCATCTCCAATTTTCACCTTTCAAAAAGGTTGCCTGAAAGTGTGTGGCAGGATCTTGGGACACTGACATGAGTGTGCAACAAGGATCGCTATATCAGAAGTAACTAACAAGAGGAATGCATGGTGAAACTGCACTAAAGAAACACAGTCTCAGACATGTACACCTACTTGACAAAACGGTTATTGTGGCTGATAGAGCAGAAACTGTAATTTAAATGGACAGATAATCCATAGAAAGAATGATACTGCTGAGAGAAGGTAAAAAATTAACTTAAAATAATTTTATGCTGGGGCAATGGAAGATTAAGAGGGGGAGTACTTCATAATAAATTTCTACAAGATGGTAGAAGTGAAGGAAGATGTGAACCTTTTAAGTGCATGTGTAATCTGCCACTTAAATTGAATATAGCATAACCAGCTCAGATGAGCCAAAGTGCTCAAAGAATGAAAGGATAGTATCAAATGAAAAAAGGAGAGAAGAGAGGGAGAAATCCAACAACATGATGTAAGGAAAAAGGAAAGCAAAAACTAATGAGGGACTGAAGCCAGGACCATCAGTGGCTCACAATCACAGGAAGGCCAGCAAGTGGACTAATCATCACAATACTCACAAACAATGATACTGCAAGAAGAGGTATGAATTGGAAAGACAAAGTCACAATAGTCCTACCATAGCTTAGGGCTGCTCTCTCATTACAGACTGGTGGTGAGTTTAACCTGAGGACCACCATGCTTCAGGAAAGTGGAGAGGTCCTTCATGGTAACCTGATGGGTTGAAGGGCCTTTTCTCTATGCTGTAGATGATTCTATGACAAGCCACAGAGAATCATCATTGCTGTTTTAAATGGGCACCCCCTTAATTATTAAACTATAACCACTAGTTTAGGATTCTCCCCCAAGAGGAAACATCCTTTCCACATCCACCAGAATCAAGCTCTCTCAGAATTTTATATATTTCAATGACGATACCTCTGAATCTTCTAAACTAAGGATACAGGTCAACCTGTCCAGCATTCCTCATATTCCTCCAAAGCCAATCCACCCATTCTAGCTATTAGTTTAGTAAACTTTTTCCGAACTGCTTCCACAGCATTAACATTCATACTCTCCCTTAACTACACTGACCACTACAATACATGGTACTCCAGATGTGGTTTCACCAATGCCCTGTCTAACTGAAGTGTAATAGTCATACTTCACTTTGCTCAATAAAAGCATGTGCATATGTGTGTGTGTCTGGGGTTATGGGGATTTACTTGTGCCATTTTGATTTTATAAATCCAGGTAAGCTGGTCTGTGTCTTCACCCTGGATCTAGAAGCATCCATTTGTGTTCAGAAACTGAGGAAGAATAGTGCACAGTAAATATATATCCAGGTGGAGACATACTGCCAGGGCAATGAAGCATGGGGAAGGTTTTCCACCATTAGGAAGCCTACCTTAGCTCTCCTCACTGAGACAACAATGATAAGAACTCACTTCACGGTTCCCAAACCCAGACATAAAATCACAGACGAGAGCAGTATGAGACGCTTCAGGCCTTCTCTCTATTAGGCCACAAAACTCCAACATTGTTCCCAAACCTCAAGTCTCTTCAAAACAGAACCAGTACCTTGGAAGAACATCTAGTTTAAGTGATTCCGTGGAACATAGATAAAGAATAAGAAAGACAAAAGCTGGGACAGTGCGCCTGGTGAGACTTGGTTAATAACGTCAAATAGACCACATGGTTGAGGATGTTGCCTTTATGTTTATCAGGGGCTCAAAGCTTTGTATTTACAATTCTAGTAACTTTAGTATGATATCTGCAATATATAATCAAGAACTTGGGAAACTACATGTGTACTTTAGAAATTGAGAAATTAGATATGTATTAGTGGTGAGAAGTCAATAAAAGATATTACCTTCACAAATGACAACTGTTGGAAATTAGGATTCTCGTCAAAACTAAATTACTTCAGTATTTAGCATTCCTGTGTAATGTGAGACCTTGTTTAATGGTGTTCCACTAGTAACTAGCCTTCTACAAAAAGCATATTTCTAGAATATAAAAACGAAGAAAAGTGTTATAACGTGGAGGTTGACAATCCCCTCCACCCCCATACCACGAGAACTAAAACCAAAATACCCAAAGAGGAGCTTCTCGTCTCAAAATCTGTAAAAGGACTGTGAAAAGTGGTGTAACTTGCTTTTAGCAACTTCTAGAGGTTAAGTAAAATAAATCCCTGACATTCGCTTTAAAATCAACAAGTAACAACTTATTTATCTAACTCTAACAGTGAACAACTTAACTAAACTATTAACAAAAACAATAAATCCCTTCTAACTACTAGCTATTCCCAAATACAGCATATACAAAAAAAAAATAGAATTTAGTCTCTCAAAACTGCAGCTAGGTTACATGACTTCCGGAATGTCTGTGTCTTCTCCATCGATTCTCTTGATAAGAATATTAACTAGTTGTGCCATTGGCACCCCTTTATTGAGATGGTACTTTCTCAAAGACTTAGAGGAGGCTTTGAAAGCCAGCAATTCTCTCTTGAGAGCTGAGGGCCATTAGCTCTGACGGATGGCAGTTAACTCTGAGGCTTTGTCCAACTGTCCCCTTCTTTAGGATTGGTCCTATGTTGTCAAAACTATCAGACTTAAATTTAATAGGTTTTTTGGTAGCTACGTGCATGGTTCAAATTAATTGGCTAGATTCAAAAGCCTGTTGTCCTGGCAAAAATTGCTGTTTGGCTTGCTAACTGTACAGCTTTTCGATACAAATGTTTCAATTTGGGTACTCTCTATGTACTTGCAAACTTTCAAGCTGCTGCTCACAGACACACATTTCAAATTTCGAAGTACAGAAAAAGCACATGATATTTTAAAGGGACTACTCAATGCTTTCCTCCCCAGCACTTTACAAACACCACATTCTAACTTCATGCTTCCCAATCCACAATTACTCTACCCAACTTTGTGAGAAAAGGTCACAAGAATCACCAAGGTCATGATGTTCCATTGAATTGACGTTAAAGCTTTATCAGCCTGAAAATAATATACATCTGTAGAAGGTGGTGGGAAGTGAGAGGGTCCAGGAGATTTAGCTATCCCCTTCTTTCGGAAGACCAGAAGTTTGAGGGAAGAATAAAGATTCTTACCATCAACAAATGGCAGGACCTGAGTAGCTTAGAGGACCTGCAGATCTTGGGATAATTATTCACAGATCCGTGAAGTCGGCAGAGCACGTGAATAGGATAGATAATCAAGCATGCAGGGCACTTGCTTTCGTCAGTCGTGGTATAGGAGCAAGGAGGTAATGTTGGAGTTATACATAGTTTTGGTCAGACTACAAGTGAAGTACTGTGTGCAGTTCTGGTCACCTCACCACAGGGAGGATGTGATAGTACCAGTGGAGGTA
Organism: Rhincodon typus; assembly: GCF_021869965.1. NCBI lineage: Eukaryota > Metazoa > Chordata > Chondrichthyes > Orectolobiformes > Rhincodontidae > Rhincodon > Rhincodon typus. Next base: position 69,418,249 of record NC_063345.1, read on the forward strand.
CAGAAAAGGTTCACTAGGACGTTGCCTGGGCTGGAGCAACTGAGCTATAAGGGGAGACTAGATAGACTTGGATTGTTTTCTTTAGAGCAGAGAAGACTGAGGGGGCACATGATGAGATGTATAAGACTATGAGGGGTATAGGCAGGGTGAATAGAGAGCAGCTGTTCCCCTTGTTTGAGTGGTCAATCATGAGAGGCCATAGTTTAAGGGTAAAGGGCAGAAGATTCCGAGAGGATTTTAGGGAAAAAAAACTCTCTTACTCAGCGGGTGGTGGGAATCTGGAATGTACTGCTTGGGAAGATAGTAGCGGTTGGAAAACTTACAACCTTTAAAAAATTTTTGGATAAGCAGTTCAAATATCATAACATTCAAGGATATGGGACAAGTGCAGCAAATTGGGATTAGCATGCCTTCAGAGGTAATGTTGGTGCAGACTTGATGGGCTGAAGGGCCTTTTCTGCGCTGCATGATTCTATGAATCTATGAATCAAAGATTGTTACCACCAAAGACTGTGAGCATCAGGAATGAACACCTCCAACACACCAAACCATTATAGTCCACCAGCTCTAATTCTCCATTCTACAGAATGGCTTCAGCTTCAACAAAATGTTGTCATCAGTCACTAGTCATGTATTTCCTTCCTCTCTCTAATTAACTCATGTATCATATCTAACCTACTGCCTCTTAAACTCAAATATCTACAATTTCTTGTAAATGATCAACTATCAATGTCGGTTAACTGTGATCACTAAACCCCAAATTCTAACAGTAGTTACCGTATCATGTGCATACTCCATCACACTTTGCCAGTTTCCTAAATACACCTTGTATATGATATATAAGGGGATCAGATTAGCACTGGCACTTTGCTCGATAATATACATCATCTTGGGGACTGACAGTCTATACTATGTCAATCACCTGTCTGAACTCTCTCAGTCAATGAACATGGACAGTTACTCATGATGTCAGGATTACCGTTGTCCCCTTGCCTACCTCTGTTTGAAGTCAGTTTTCATTCCTTCTAGGACCAAAACATTCTCTTCTCCCAAACACTGCACTCCATAAAGTAGTGTTAGCCAAAAAATTCTTTAATGTCAGTTCAATGAAACATCATGACCTCAGCAATTCTTGTGACCTTTCCTTTGTTTTGATACACTAGAAATATGTTGGCAGATATCTTATGTTGTCCATTTCTTTTGGCGTATGTCACCTGGATGGCAGTAGAAGCTTTAGCTTTTCTGACACTATGCGATGTTTCAAGTTGACCACACACCAGTCAGACTGGGCTCTGCAAGCTGTAATGTTCCAGTTACCTCTAACATTGTCAAGGATGGAATTTGAAGCATCTTTGACATCGTTCCTTGGTTGGCCTTTCTTCACATACTGCAGCGAAGCATTGAGTTGTACATTGAGGTCCCTAGTGATTGCATATTTTACATTCTTTAACCTGATGCCCTCTTGTAGAACATAGCTTGTGAACAGCTAGACACTGTCCTGGTGGGTAAAATAAATCATTCCTCATATAAGATTTGAATGTTCCACTGAATCTGTTGGTAGTGGCCATACCTGTATCAGACTCTAGCACCTGTTGATGCTGCTGCTCAGCTGCAATTACTTTGACTTTACATCCTTCATCTAGCAATGAAAAACTCTTTAGAGGGGCTTTATGTAACGTTTTAGAGTCATACAGCTCAGAAACAGGCCCCGTGGCCCAACTCATCCCCACCAACCATGTTTCCTTATCTGAACTAGTCCCATTTCCCTACGTTTGGCCCATATCCTTCTCACCTTTGCTATCCCATGGAGCCGTCCAAATGTCTTTTAAATGTCATAATTGTACTCACCTCTACCACTTCCAGCTACACACCACTCTGTGTGCCCTCCGGTCCCTTTTAAATCTTTCCCATTTCACCTTAAAGCCATGACCTCTAGTTTTGGACTCCTCTACTCTGGGGAAAAGACCTTGGCTATTCAATTTATCTATGCCCCTCATGATTTTATAAACCTCTATAAAGGTCATTCCTCAATGTCCTATGCTCCAGGGGAAAAGGTCATGGCCTATCCAGCCTGTCCTTATAACTCAAAGTTTCTAGTCTCTGTGATAACAAGGTGTAGAGCTGGATGAACACAGCAGGCCAGGCAGCACAGAGGAGCAGGAAAGCTGACGTTTCGAGTCTGTTCAACAGCATCAGCAGTTCCTACTATCTCCTAGTCTCTGTAATACCCTTGTTAATCCTTCTTTGCACTCTTTCCAGTTTAATAACATCCTGCCGAAAACAGGGCAACCAAAATTGTACAAGGTACTCCAAATGTGGTCTTATCAATGTCTTGTACAGCTATAATGTGTCTTCCCAACTTCTGTACTCAATGCTCTGACCGATGAAGGCAAGCGTGTCAAACGCCTTCTTCACTAACTTGTCTACCTGGGACACCATTTTCAAGGAACGATGTACCTGCACCCAGAAGTCTCTCTGTCTGACAACACTCTCCAGGGCCCTACTATTATCTCATAGAATCCCTACAGTGTGGAAACAGGCCCTTCAGCCCAACAAGTCCACACCAAACCTCAGAGAATCCCACCCAGACCCATCCCTCTATAACCCACCTAATCTACACATCCCTGCACACCATTCCTGGACATCTTTGGACTGTAGGAGAAAACCAGAGCACCTGGAGGAAACCCACGCAGACACGTGCAAACTCCACACAGACAGTCGCCCGAGGGCAGAATCGAACCCGGGTTCCAAGCGCTGTGAGGCAGCAGTGCTAACCACTGAGCCACCGTGCCACCCTAACTGTTTAAGTCTTGCCCTGGTTTGTCTTACCAAATGCAACACCTTGCATTTTTCTGAATTAAACTCCATCTCCCATTCCTCAGCTGATCAAGATCCCATTGTACTCTTAGAAAACCCTCTTCACTGTTCACCATACCACCAATTTTGGTGTCATCTGCAAACTTATTAACCATGCCTTCTATATTCTCATCCAAATTGTTTATATAAACGATGAACAACAGTGGGTCCAGCGCCGATCTTTGTGAAATACTCTTGGTCTCGGGCCTCCAGTCTGAAAAGCAATCCTCCACCACCATCACCCTCTGTCTTCTACCTTCAAGCCAACTTTGTATCCAGTTGGCTAGCTCTCCCTGATCCCATGTCATCTAACCTTATTAACCAGCCTACCATGCAGAACCTTGTTTAAGGCCATGTGGAAAACATCTACAGGTACCTTCACCTATATTCTTCAAAAAACTCAATCAAATTTATGAGACATGTTTTCCAACACAACAAAGTCATGCTGACTATCTCTAATTAGTATCTGTCTTTCCAAACGCATATAGATACTATCTCTCAGAATCCCCTCCAACAACTTACCACCACTAACATTAGGCTCATCAGTCTGTTGTTCCTTGGTTTTTCCTTGCAGCCTTTCTTAAGTTATGGCACAACATTAGCCACCCTCCAGTCTTCTGGCACCTCACCTATGCCTGTCGATAATGCAAATATCTCTCTGCTAGGGGCCCTGCAATTTTTTCCCTAACTTCCCACAATGTCCAGGGAAATACTTGATCAGGTCACAGGGATTTATCTACCTTAATGAATTTCAAGACCTCCAGCACCTCCTCGTGGCAATGGCCAGTTCCATAAGCCTTACAGCTAAGTTAGCTTCAGTGAAATCGCATTTCATACCTTTATGTTCGAAAACTGCCTAGGAATTAGTCAATTGTTTCACCTTGGCTACTGGTGGTATAAAGTTAACTCAGTCTGTGAATCCTGAAATTTACTCAAACTCTAAATTGATCTTCCAAAATATTAATGTTGTTTTCAGGATCTTTATGACCATTATTAGAAATACCAATACATCCATTCTTGTGAGCCCTTCAATACAAAGTGAGAATAAGTTGTTCTTTGTTAACTTCTAATCAAAGTAAGGATTAAACCTTTTCTTCAAATCACTGAAACTCTGAAAGAATGCCAATCCATTGTTATATGTTTGCTTTTCATTTTTATTGCACTCTTTTTGCTCTTAAAATTTCGCAATGAAAATCTGTACTGCACTGACGGGAAATTGTTAAAATTGGATTTCTTGTTGTCGGCTTTCTCTTATTTGCTGCTGTAGCTTTAAAAGTAGATGTTGTCTTATGTCTTTTATTCTTGCTTTCCCTTTCAAAGCTGCAAGCTTGTAATGACTGGGTTCGTGGGTAGGTGCATGCATTCCTAAAAAGGAAGGTTTACATTATGCAGACATTATTTTAAATTCTGAGCTAATTCTTAAATAAAAAATGATGAAATCCACAACACCTGGACATAAATAAGGCCAGTTTAATACACAAAATACTTTGTCAATGTGTTTAAGCTGTAGTTTCATTCAGGAGCACTTTGGATCTTTCTTTTTATGAACTTTTAAAACCCCTGTTTCATTTTATTCGGGTCAGCTGCAGTCGGTTGCAATTATTGTTCCTTAAAGACAGAGCAATGATATAGGAAGGATAGAAAGGGGGGACAAGACAGGAAGGGAAATGGATTTTTGATTAGAGATAGCATTACAATTGTACTTCGGGAGGATATTCCTGCGAGTATGTCCAGGGAAGTTATTTGGGTGGAACTTAAACATAAAGGTTCTGAGGGAGGGTCACTCAACCTGAAGCGTTAACTCTGATTTCTCTCCACAGATGCTGCCAAACCTACTGAGCTTTTCCAGCGATTTCTATTTTTGTCTCTGGTTTACATCATCCGCAGCTCTTTTGGTTTTTAATAAGAAAGGGAGGATGACCTTATTGGGATTGTACTATAGACCTCCCCCAACCCCCCACCAATAGTCAGTGGAAAATTGAGAAACAAATTTGTAAGGAAATCTCAGTTATCTGTAAAAATAACAGGGTAGTTATGGTACAGGATTTTAAATTTCTAAACATTTACTGGGAATGCTATAGTGTTAAATTCCTCTCTATCCACGCCTTTAAGTGTGTACAAGAATATTTTCTGATTCAGTATGTGGATGTACCTACTGGAGAGAAGGTGCAAACCTTGACCTACTCCTGGGAAAAAAGGTAAGGCAGGTGACTGAGATGTCAGCAGGGGAGCACTTTGGGGCCAGTGACCATAATTATATTAGTATTAAAATAGTGATGGAATAGGATAGACCGTACCTAGAATTAAAAGTTCTAAACTGGAGGAAGACCAATTTTGATGGTATTAGGCAAGAACTTTCAGAAGTTGATGGCGGGGGGAGGGGGGGAGCTGGGGGAGGATATTCACAGGTGAAGGGATGGCTGGAAAATTGGAAGCCTTCAAAAATGAGATAACAAGAGTCCAGAGATAGTATGTTACTGTGAGGGTGAAGGGCAAGGCTGGTAGGTGTAGGGAATGCTGGATGACTAGACAAATTGAGGTTTTAATCAAGAAAAATAAGGAAGCATATGTCAGGTATAGACAGCAGGGATCGAATGAATCCCTAGAAGAGTATAAAGGCAGTAGGAGTATACTTAAAAGTGGAATCAGGAGGGCAAAAAGGGATGAGATAGCTTTGGCAAATAGGGTTAGGAGAATCCAAAGAGCTTCTACAAATGTATAAAGAACAAAAGAGTAACAAGGGAGAGAATAGGGCCCCTTAAAGATCAGCAAGGCCGCACGTGTGTGGAATCACAGCAGATGGGGGAGATAATAAACAAGTATTTACATCAGTGTTTACCATGGTGGAGGATACTGAAGCAAGGGAACATGGGGAAATAAATTGCAACACCATGTAAAAATGGCCATATTAGAGAAGCGGTGGTACTGCATGTCTTAAAACACATTAAGGTGGATAAATCCGTGGGCCCTGATCAGGTGTATCCCAGTACTCTGTGGGAAGCTAGGGAAGTGATTGCTGAGCCCCTTGCTGAGATGTGTCATTGATTGCCATGGGTGAGGTGCCGGAAGATTGCAGGTTGGCTAGTGTAGTGCCGCTATTTAAGAAATGCGGCAAGGAAAACCAGGGAACTATAGACTGGTGAGCCTGACATCAGTGGTGGGCAAGCTGTTGCAGGCAATCCTGAGGACAGAATTTGGATGTATTTGGAAAGGCAAGGAGTGATTAGAGATATTCAACATGGCTTTGTGCATGGGAAATCATGTAACTTGATTGAGTTTTATGAAGAAGTAACAAACAGCAGGCCCGACCAGTCCCCCTCCACTGACACCCTCATCCGCTTAGCTGAACCTCATCCTCACCCTTAACAACTTCTCTTTCAATTCCTCCCACTTCCTGTAGACAAAGGGGGTGGCCATGGGTACCCGCATGGGCCCAAGCTATGCCTGCCTCTTTGTAGGGTACGTGGAACAATCCCTCGTCCGTAGCTACACTGGCCCTAAATCCCACCTCTTCCTCCGTTACATCGATGACTGTGTCGGCACTGTCTCGTGCTCCCATGAGGAACTTAACCAGTTCATCCAATTCACCAACACCTTCCACCCCAACCTTAAGTTTACCTGGAACATCTCCGATACCTTTCCCTCCTTCCTGGACCTCTCTGTTTTCATCTCTGGCAACCACCTGGAAACCGATATCCATTTCAAGCCTACCGACTCCCACAGCTACCTAGAATACACCTCCTCCCATCCACTTTCCTGCAAAAATGCCATCCCCTATTCCCAATTCCTTTGCCTCCGCCGCATCTGCTCCCGGGATGAGGCATTCTACTCCCGTACATCTCAGATGTCCTCGTTTTTCAAGGACCATAACGTCCCCCCTCAGTGGTCGAGAACGCCCTCAACAATGTCTCCCACATTTCCCGCAACACATCCCTCACACCCCCTCCCCGCAATAACAACCAAAACAGAATCCCCATCATCCTCACGTACCACCCCACCAACCTCCGGATCCAACGCATCATCCTCCGGCACTTCCGCCATCTGCAATCCGACCCCATCACCAAAGACATTTTTCCCTCCCCACCCTTATCTGCTTTCCAGAGGGACCACTCTCTCCATGACTCCCTTGTCTGCTCCACTCTCCCCTCCAGCCCCACCATACCCAGCACTTTTCCCAGCAACCGCAGGAAGTGCTACACCTTCCCCCCTCACCCCTATCCCAGGCCCCAAGAAGACCTTCCACATCAAGCAGATGTTCACCTGCACATCTACTAATGTGGTATACAGTATCCGCTGTTCCCGTTGTGGCCTCCCTTACATCGAAGCGGAGGCTTGGGAACCACTTTGCGGAACACCTACGCTCGGTTCGCTACAAACAACTGCACTTCCCAGTCGCGAACCATTTCAACTCCCCCTCCCACTCCTTAGACGTCATGTCCATCCTGGGCCTCCTCCAGTGCCACAACGATGCCACCCGAAGTTTTCAGGAACAGCAACTCATATTCCTCTTGGGAACCCTGCAGCCCAATGGTATCAATGTGGACTTCACAAGCTTCAAAATCTCCCCTCCCCCGACCACATCCCAAAACCAGCCCAGCTCATCCCCGCCTCCCTAACCTGTCCTTCCTCCCACCTCAAGCCCCACCCCCATCTCCCACCTAGTAGCCTCATCCCACCCCTTTGACCTTTCCGTCCTCCCTGGTCTGACCTATCCCCTCCCTAACTCCACTCACCTTTACTGGCTCCACCCCTGCCTCTTTGACCTGTCTGTCTCCTCTCCACCTATCTTCTCCTTTATCCATCTTCTATGTGCCTCCCCCTCTCTCCCTATTTATTTCAGAATCCCCTTCCCCTCCCCCATTTCTGAAGAAGGGTCTAGGCCCAAAACGTCAGCTTTCCTGCTCCTCTGATGCTGCTTGGCCTGCTGTGTTCATCCAGCTCTACACCTTGTTAGAGCAAAGAGGATTGATGTCGGCGGTGCTGTTGGTGTGATCTATATGGACTTCAGTAAGGTGTTCAACGAGGTTCCTCACGGCAGACTGGTTAGTAAGGTTAAATCGCATGGAATACTGGGAGAACTAGCCATTTGGATACAGAACTGGCTCAAAGGTAGGGTGGTCATGGAGGCTTGCTTTTCAGACTCAAGGCCTGTGACCGGCAGTGTGCAACAAGGATTGGTGCTGGGTCCACTGCTTTTCATCATTTATATAAATGATTTCAATGTGAACATAGTTAGTAAGTTTGGAGTTGTAGCGGACAGCAAAGAAGGTTATGTCAGAGCACAACAGGTCCTTAATCAGATGGGCCGAGGAGTGGCAGATGGAGTTTAATTTACCTATGTATAGGGTGCTACATTTTGGAAAGGCAAATCAGGGCAGGACTTATACACTTGATGGTAAGGTCCTGGGGAATGTTACTGAACAAAGAGACCTTGGAGTGCAGGTTCATAGTTCCTTGAAACTGTAGTCCCAGATAGTGAAGAGGGCATTTGGTACACTTGCCTTTATTGGTCAGTGCATTGAGTCAGTTGGGATGTCATGTTGCAACTGTACATGGCATTGGTTAGGCCACTTTTGGAATACTGCATTCAATTCTGGTCTCCCTGCTATTGGAAGGATGTTGCGAAACTTGAGAGGGCTTAGGAAAGATTTGCAAGGATGTTGCCAGGGTTGGAGGGCTTGAGCTATAGGGAGAGGCTGAATAAGCTGGGGCTATTTTCCCTGGAGCGTCAGAGGCTGAGGGGTGACCTTATAGAGGTTTATAAAATCATGAGGGGCATGGATAGGGTGAATAGACAAGGTCTTTTCCCAGAGGTGTGGGAGACAAAAACTAGAGGGTATACATTTAAGGTGAGAGGGGAAAGATTTAAAAGGGACCTAAAGGGAAACATTTTCTTGCAGAGGGTGGTGCATGTATGGAATGTGCTGCCAGGGGAAGTGGTTGAGGCTGGTACAATTACAACATTTAAAAAAGCATCCAGATGGGTGTATGAATTGTATGGGTTTAAGAGGGATATGAGCCAAATGCTGGCAAATAGTACTAGATAAATTTAGGATATCTGGTCAGCATGGATGAGTTGGACCAAAGGGCCTGTTTCCGTGCTGTACTGCTCTGTGGCACTATGACCCATGTAAGGGCAGTTAACTTTGGGCAGCTCTGCATTGTGACTATTGGGACTACACAGCTGTAACTGACTTTTACCTATCTAAGAACTGGCACTGGACATTCCTCCTCCTTTTCACTGCCTGTAGCAAGCCGCCTATTCTCTCATCACTTTCCACCCACTCTCTGGCATGTTGCATTATGAGTCAGTGTTCTCCCTGCTCTGAATATCTTCTGCTGTAACCTCCAGCATCCTATAGAGAACAAATTTCCTCTGAAGAGATGTGTGCTTGATCGAAGTAGTATCAGTATGAGCCTTCATACAGATCGCCACATCATGTTTGGTGTTGGCCAACATGCAGCTATCATATAAATGAATTTTCTGAGTGAGGTTTGCACACTGTCCCCACTGGAAAGAGCAGGAAAGGATTAGTCACACATCATGATACCTGCACCTCAGAGTCACAAAACACAGAAGATGCCCTTTGGCTCATCAGGTCTATGCTGATCTAATGAGGCCAATTCCATTTTCTGGCACATGTTCTTGAATGTTACGGCAATTTAAGTGCTCATCCAAGTAGTTTTTAAAGGTTGTGAAGTTTCCTACCTATGCTACCCTCCCAGGTAGTGCAATTCTAGCTTCCCATCACCTTTGGAGTGAAAAGAAATTTCATAGAATCATAGAATGTGGATTCAGGCCATTCGGCCCAACAAGTCCACACTGACCCTCTGAAGAGGATCCCACTCAGACCCATCCACCTTCCCTATCCTTGTAACTCTGCATTTCCTGTTGCTAATGCATGTAACCTACACATCCCTGGACACTATAGGCAATTTAGCATGGCCAATCCACTGAGCTTGCACATCTTTGGTCTGTGGAAGGAAACCAGAGCACCCGGAGGAAACCCACGCAGACACAAGGAGAATGTGCAACTTCCACACAGACATTCACCCAAGGGTGGAATCGAACCCAGGTCCCTAGCGCTGTGAGGCAGCAGTACTAACCACTGAGCCACCGTGCTGCCCAAAACCCCTCTGAACCGTTTGTCTTTCACCTTGAAATTATGCCTCCATGTTAATGATCCTTCAACTAAGGGGGACAGCTGTTTTTTTTATCCACCCTGTTCATGCTCCTCATTATCTTATACACCTTTAACAGGTTCACCTGCAACCTTTCCTGCTCTAAAGAAAACATGGTACAAACTGCGCCCAGTTCACAGACATGACTCAACCTGTCCACAGTTCCCACACAGACACAAGATTCAAATTGTGTCCAGTTCACACACAGAGAGAAGTTACAAACTGATCAGAATTCACGCATATAAAAGATTCAAACTGTCCCCAGTTCACATACAGAGAGACAATTTTCCTACTGTCTGCTGTTCACACAAAGTGACAAGTGTCATACTATCTGCTTTTCATTCAGAAAGACAAAGTTTCATACAGTCTGCCATTCAAAAAGAGTCAAGTTTTATATTGCCTGCCATTCACACAAAGATAATACAGTGATAGAGTCAGACAGCACAGAAACAGGCCCTTCGGCCCAACTTATCAATGCCTACCAGGTTTCATACTTGAATTAGTTCCATTTACCTGCATTTGCATCCCTCTAAACCTTTCCTATCCCCTCCCACATTAGAATCCCCTCATAATTTTATCACAGAATCCCGATGTGTAGAAACAGGCCATTCAGCCCAACAAGTCCACACCAATTCTCCAAAGAGCATCCCACCCAGACTCATCCCCTCCCACCCTATCGCTGTAACACTGCATTTCTCATGGCTAATCCACCTAAATTGCACATCCCTGGACACTAGGGACAATTTAGCATGGTGAAACCACCTAACCTGCACAGCTTTAGTCCATGGGAGGAAAGCAGAGCACCCGGAGGAAACCCATGCAGATACAGGGAGAATGTGCAAACTCCACACAGACAGTCGCCTGAGGCCATAATTGAACCTGGATGCCTGGCATTGTAAGGCAGCAGTGCTAACTACTGAGCCACCATACCACCCCTCTGAGGTCACTCATCAGCCTCCTAACGCTTCACTGAAAAAAGTCACAGCCTATCCAACCTCTCCTTATAAATCAAACCTTCCACTCTCCAAAACATTCTTGTCCATCTTTTTGTACCACTTCCAGTTTAATAATACCCTTCCTATAGCAGGGCGATCAAAACTGTATGCAGTACAACAAGTGTGACCTTACCAATGTCTTGTACAGTGATAAAATGATGTCTTAATTCCTGTATCAATGCTCTGACCGATGAAGGCAAGCATGCCGAATGCCTTCTTCACCACCCTGTCTACATGTGATGCGACTTTCAAGGAACTATGTACCTAAGCCCTTAGATCTCTTCATTCAACATTCCCCAGGACCTTACCATTAACTGTGCAAGTCCTGCCCTGGTTTGTCTTACCAAAGTGCATCACCTCACATTTATCTGACTTAAACTCCATCTGCCATGCCCTGGCCCAATGGCCCAGTTGATCAAGATCCTATTGCACTCTTCGGTAACCTTCTTCACTGTTCATTATATGACCAATTTTAATGTCATCTGCAAACTTACTAGCCATGCCTGATATATTGTCATCTATATAAAAGATTTGGATGACAAACAGTGGACCCAGCACCAATCTTTGCGGCACACTGTTGGTCAGAGGCCTCCAATCTGAATAACAATCCTCTACCACCACCCTCTGTTCCATTATCAAGGCAATTTTGCATCCAATTGTCTAGCTGTCTCTGGATCCCATAAGATCTAACCTTACTAATCAATCTACCATGCGGTACTTTATTGAAGGCCTTGCTAAACTCAATGTAGACAATGTCTACCACTCTGTCTTCTTGGTCATCTCTTCAAAAAACTCAAAATTTGAGAGACAAGATTTCCTACAAACAAAGCCATGCTGATTATCCTTAATCAGTCTTTGCCTTTCCAAATGAACATAGATCCATTCTCTCAGACTCCCCTCCAACAACTTACCCACCACTCTCATCAGGCTCACCAGTCTGTAGTTCCTTGACTTTTCTTTGCAACCTTTCTTAAATAATAGCACAACATTAGCCACCCTCCAGTCTTCTGGCACCTCACTTGAGTTTGTTGATAATACAAACAACTCTGCTAGGGGTCCTGCAATTTCGACCCTAGCTTCCCACAATATCCTGTGATGCACTTGATCAGATCCTGGGGATTTATCAACCTTTATACTTTTTAAGACCTCCAGCACCTCCTCTTCTCTAATATAGACTATTTATTTTCCTGAGTCCATACCTTCGATAAATATAGACGAAAAATATTAATTTAGGATCTCACCCATCTCCTGTGATTGCACACATAGATGGCATCATTGATTTTTAAGCAGCCTTATTCTCTCCCTAGTTTCTCTTTTGCCCTTAGTATACTTGTAGAATCTCTTTGGATTCTCCTTCACGCTATCTGCCAAAGCTCATCACACGTCCCATTTTTGCCTCCCGATTTCCCTCCTAAATGTACTCCTACACCTTCTACTTCTTAAGAGATTCACTTGATCCCAGCTGTCTCAACTTGACATATGCCTCCTTCTTTTTCTTGACTAGAGCCTCAATATCGTCTAGTCCTCCCCATTTCTGCCAGTCTTAGACAAATTTCTATATAGTCTGCCATTCAGAGACAAGTTTCATACTGTCTGCCATGCATACAAAGAGACAAGTTACTTTTTGTCTGCCTTTAACACACAGAGAGACAGGTTTCCTACTGTCTGTTGTTCACATAGCAAGACAAAGTTTCAAACTGTCTGCTGTTCACACAGAGGCAAGTTTAATAATGTCTGTCGTTCAAAGAGACAAATATGTTTCCTACAATCTGCAGTTCACACATGGAAAGTTTCTTACTGTCTGCAGTTCATAACAGAGAGACAAGTTTTTTATACTGTCTGCCATTCAAACAGACACACAAATTTCCAATTATCTGCTTTTCAAAGACGGAAACAAGTTTCAAACTGTTTGCTTTTCAACTCAGCAAGACGAGTTTCTTAATCTGATGTTCACACAGAGACAAGTTTCATTTGCTCTGTTGTTCACATACAGAGGCACCAGTTTCTGTACAATCCAGTGTACAGAGAGACAAGTTTCATAATGCCTGCTATTCACACAATAACACTGATTTCATACTCTCTGCTGGTCAGTCAGAGAAACAAGTTTCAAACTGTCTTCAGTTCACACAAAGTTTTATTTTGTCTGCCATTTAAAGTGACCGACTGTTTGCTCTTATTCGCAGTTCACACGCAAAGTTTCATACTGTCATCCGTTCCCAGGGAGGCAAGTTTCATACTGTCTGCCGTTCACACAGAATCAAGATTCATACTGTCTGCAATTCACACAGAGAGACAAGTTCATACTGTCTGTTGTTGACAGTTTCTTACCTTCTGCCACTTGCATAGAGATACAAGTTTCATACTGTCTCTGCTTTGCACAGACAAGTTTCATACTGTTTACTGTTCACAAAGATGTACAAGATACACACTATGTTACACTCATACAAACAGACAGGTTTCATACTGCCTCCGCTTCACACAGTGAGACAGGTTTCATACAATTTGCTGTAAACACAGAAACACAACTTTCAAATTGTCTGTTTACAAAAAGACAAATTTTATACAGTCTGCCATTCACAAAGAGGACAAGTATCATGCCATTTACTGTAAACATAAAGTCAGGTTTTAACTCACTCAGAGATAGTAAGAACTGCCGATACTGGAGTCAGAGATAACACATTGTGGAGCTGGAGGGGCACAGCAGGCTAGGCAGCATCAGAGGAGCATGAAAGTTGATGTTTCAGGTCAGACCCTTCTTCAGAAATGGGGGAGGGGGAAGGGAGCTCCAAAATAAATAGAGAGAGTAGGGGTGGGGCTGGGACAGGTAGGTGGGATGGTGATAGGTGAGTGCAGGCAGCCAGTATACTTGCATGCCCCACACAGATGGCCTAAAAGCCCTCCACTTCTTCCTCTCCCGCAGGCCCAACCAGTCCCCTCCACCGACACCCTCATCCGCTTAACTAAACTCGTCCTTACCCTTAACAACTTCTCCTTTAACCCTTTAAGTCGTCCCACTTCCTACAGACTAAGAGTGTGGCCATGGGCACCTGCATGGGCACAAGCTATGCCTGCCTCTTCGTAGGATACATGGAATAGTCCCTCTTCCGCTGCTACACTGGCACTATCCCCCACCTCTTCCTCCTCTACATTGATGATTGTATCATGCTCCCACGAGGAGCTTGAACAGTTCATCAACTTTACTAATACCTTTCACCCCAACCTCAAATTCACCTGGACCATCTCTGATACCTCCTTCTCCTTCCTGGACCACTCTGCCTTCATCTCTGGTGACCACCTCAAAACCAACATCTATTTCACACCAGAGATAGTAGGAACTGCAGATGCTGGAGAATCCGAGACAACAAGG
>NC_063345.1:69447648-69471224 GCF_021869965.1 Rhincodon typus
CTGACGGGTCTAGGCCCGAAACGTCAGCCTTCCTGCTCCTATGATGCTGCTTGGCCTGCTGTGTTCATCCAGCTCTACACCTTGTTATCTCAGATTCTCCAGCATCTGCAGTTCCTACTATCTCTTGTTATCACACAGCCTGCCATTACACACTACCTGTTGTTAATCACAAACAGTCCCCATTAACAACTATTCACTCTCCTAGCCAGATCGTTATCAACTCCTTTCTCTATCCAACTGCTCTTCTCTCTCCTTGGGTTCTATCCTTCATGCTATTGTTCATTCCCTCCCCCATCCTCCCTCCATATCTTCTCCATATAAACTGATATTTTCCCAGCTACCATCAGCTCTGAGGAAGGATCTGAAACATTAGCTCTGATTTTGTCTTCGCAAATGCTGCCACACCTGCTGAGCTTTTCCGGCAACTTCTGTTTTTGTTCCTGATTTACAGCAGCTGCAGTTCTTTTGGTTTTTATGTAGATTTGAGACTGTTTAGATAGAGATTTAAGGCTATCTGCTCAAGAGTCCTGGAAGATGTTGATGGAGTTTGATGGAAGTATAATAGTAGAGTCTGATAAATATTGTTTTTCCTTGATCAATAAATTTGTGTTGGATTTTCAAGAACAAAGAGCAAAGAAAATTACAGCACAGGTAGAAATCTTTCGGCCCTCCAAGCCTGCACCGACATGCTGCCCGTCACAACTAAAACCCCCTACACTTTCGGGGACTGTACCGCTCTATTCCCATCCTATTCATGTATTTGTCAAGATGCCTTTAAAAGTCACGATCGTATCTGCTTCCACCATCTCCCCCGGCAGTGAGTTCCAGGCATCCAACACCTCTGTGTAAAAAACTTGCCTCATAAATCACCTTTAAACCTTGCCCCTCACACCTTAAACCGATGGCCCCTGGTAACTGACTCTTCCAACCTGGGAAAAAGCTTCTGACTGTCCAGTCCGTCCTGGCCCTTCATAATCTTGTCGACCCTCTACCAGGTCGCTCCTCAACCTCGGTCATTTCAGTGAGAACAACCCAAGTTTCTCCAACCTCTCCTCATAGCTAATGTCCTCCATACCAGCAACATCCTTTTCTGTACCCTCTCCAAAGCCACCACATCCTTCTGGTAGTGCGGTGACCAGAATTGAACACAATATTCCAAATGCGGCCTAACTAAGGTTCTATAAAGCTGCAACATTACCTGTCAATATTTAAACTCATGCCATATGCCTTGTTGACTACCTTCTCCACCTGCGGCGCCACTTTCAGTGACATGTGTACCTGTACACCCAGATTCCTCTGCCTATCAGTACTCTTAAGGGTTCTGCCATTTACTGTATATTTTCCATCTGGATTAGACCTTCCACAATGCATTACCTCACATTTTCCCAAATTAAACTCCATCTGCCATCTCTCTGCCCAAGTCATCAACTGATCTATATCCAGCTGCATCCTTTGACAGTCCTCATCACTATCTGCAATTCCACCAACCTTTGTGTCATCAGCAAACTTACTAATCAGACCAGTTACATTTTCCTCCAAATCTTTTATATATATTACAAACAGCCTAGGTCCCAAAACTGATCTCTGAGGAATGCCACTAGTCACAGCCCTCCATTCAGAAATGCACCCTTCCACTGTTACCCTCTGTCTTCTATGACTGAGCAGTTTATTTATCCATCTTGTAAGCTCACCTCTGACCCCGTGCAACTTTACCTTGTGTATCTGCCTGCCATGAGGGACCTTGTCAAAGGCCTTACTGAAGTCCATGTAGATAACATCCACTGCCCTACCCTCATCGATCATTTTTGTCACTTCCTCAAAAAACTCAACCAAGTTAGTGAGACATGACCTCCCCTTCACAAAACCATGTTGCCTCTCGCTAATATGCCCACTGATTTCCAAGTGAGATTAAATCCTGTCTCAAAGAATCCTCTCCAATAATTTCCCTACCACTAACGTAAGGCTCATCGGCCTGTAATTAGCTGGATTATCCTTTCCACCCTTCTTAAACAAAGGAACAACATTGGTTATTCTCCAATTCTCTGGGACCTCCCCTGACCCAGTGAGGATACAAAGATTTCCCTCAAGGCCCCAGCAATTTCCTCCCTTGACACTCTCAGTATTCTGGGGTATATCCCACCAGGCCCTGGGGATTGTCTAGCTTAATATTTTTCAAGACCCCCAATACCTCCTCCCTTTTGATTTCAATATGACCCAAACTATCTACACACTCTACCCCAGACTCATCATCTACCAAGTCCTTCTCTATGGTGAATACTGATGCAATGTACTCATTTAATACCTCATCCATTTCCTCTGGCTCCACACAGAAATTCCCTTCCCGTCGTTGAGTGGGCCAACCTTCTGCCTGGCTACCCTCTTGCTCTTTATATATGTATAAAAAGCCTTGGGATTTTCCTTAATCCTGTTGGCCAATGACTTTTCATGACCCTTTTTAGCCCTCCTGACTCCTGGCTTGAGTTCCTTTTGACTTTCTTTGTATTCCACCCTCGCTTCATGTGTTCCCAGCCTCCTAGCCTTGATAAATGCTTCCTTTTTCTTTTTGATTAGGCTCACAATATTTCTCGTTATCCAAGGTTCCCTAAACTTGTCATACTTATCCTTCATCCTTACAGGAACGTGCCAGTCCTGAGCTCCCAGCAACTTAGACTTGAAAGCCTCCCACATACCATATGTTGATTTGACTTTCCTCTGACGGTTGTCCCATTTGTCAACCTCTCAGTGTAACTTGCCTGAGTTGTAAATTCAGTTACTGCGAACTGGTCAAGGTTAGTCAGGATAAATTTGCCCACCTTTCACTTTACAAAGGTATACAAGTACAGCAAGTAATCAAGAAAGCGAACAGAATGTTAGGTTTTATTGTGAGGGGATTGAATGCAAAATTAAGGAGGTTATGCTTGAGTTATATGGGGCATTAATGAGACCACATCTGGAGTACTGCGTACAGCACTGGTCTCCATACTTATTACGTGGAGGTGCCGGTGTTGGACTGGCGTGGACAAGGTCAGAAATCACATGACACCAGGTTATAGTCCGACAGGTTTATTTGAAAAAATAAGCTTTCGCTGAAGAAGGAGTAAGGCTCCGAAAGCTTGTGTTTTCAAATAAACCTGGTGGACAATACGAGACAACAAGGTGCAGGGCTGGATGAACACAGCAGGCCAAGCAGCATCATAGCAGCAGAGAGGCTGACGTTTCGGGCCTAGACCCGTCATCAGAAAAGGGGGAGGGGAAGGGGGTTTTGAAATAAATAGGGAGAGAGTGGGAGGCGGATAGAAGAGGGATAGAGGAGAGGATAGGTGGAGAGGAAACAAACAGGTCGAAGAGGCGGGGATGGAGCCAGTAAAGGTGAGTGTAGGTAGGGAGTTAGGAAGGGGATAGGTCAGTCCAGGGAGGACAGACAGGTCAAGGGGGCGGGATGAGGTTGGTCGGTAGGAGATGGAGGTGCGGCTTGAGGTGGGAGGAGGGTATAGGTGGGAGGAAGGTCATAGTTTAATTCAGGAGTCACCCATTTAAAACAGAGATAAGGGGGAAAAAAATTGTCTCGGAAGATTGTGAGCCTTTAAGAATTCCCTTCCTCGAAAGGTAGTGGATGCAGAAACTTTAAGTATTTTAAGGCAGAGGAAGACAGATTATTGATTATCAAGAGGGTGAAAGATTATCGGGTATATGCAGGAATGTAGAGCTGTGGTTAAAATCAGATCAGCCATGATCTTATAGAATGGCAGAGCAAGCTCAAAGGCAAAGTGGCCTACGCTTGTTTGTAAGTTGGTATGTTCACATGTTAGGCTGTTCACTCAAAAAGAAACATTTCAAATTGCCTGCTGTTCATTGTCAACTGTATCCATCAGGCAATAACTGCCTGGTCACAATCAGTGTTATTGGTTTATGAACAGGCCAAGACATAATTGTTCAGTAAACAGATAATACTGTATGTAACTGGTCATACATACAGGTTGACAGTTGATTCAACCATTCCAATTAAATTGTTTCCTCCTTTTGGGATCTCTTGAGAAATCTACCCATTAATTGTTCTCACATAGCTCCCTAACTTTAACTAGATTTTTGAAAATTCCATTTGCTGGTGTAATTTTCCTGCTTCTATCTCACATCTTCCATTGTATGATCTCATTCAATTGTACACATCCCGTTATTTTACCATTCAATCTCAACCATTTGCCCTAGAGGGATGTTACTGTCAAATACAGCAAACCTATTAGATTGCCTTCCACTATTTTCCTTAAATGAAATTTTGATTATTTCCTTGAACTTCAAATAAATGTTCCCTTCTTGAATGCTTGAGAAAGCAACTCATATCAATTTATCTTGATCAATTCCCATTTCACAAACAAATGATCATTTTACATAAGAAGCAGCCATGCATCCAGTAGAGGCTACTTCTTATTTCCCTATTCATACAAGAGCATTCAATGATGGCAGTGCCATTGAATGTTGAGGGAAATACATCCTCTCTTGTTGGAGGTAGTCATTGTCCAGCACTTTTCCCTTATTCTTTCATAGGACGTGAGCATTGCTAGTCGGGCAGCATTTTTATATTCATATTCATTAGCGGGATGAGGACATTGCTGGCTAGACAGCATTTATTGTCCATCCCTAATTGCCCAGAGAGCAGTTCAGAGTCAACCACATTGCTGTTGGTCTGGAGTCACATGTAGGCCAGACCAGGTAAGGATGGCAATTTCCCTCCCTAAAGGACATTAGTGAACCAGATGGTTTTTCCGACAATCGACAATGGATTCACGGTCATCATTAGATTCTTAATTCCAGATATTTTTATTGAACTCAAATTCCTCCAGCTGCCCTGACGGGATTTGAACCCGGGTCCCCAGAATAATATCTGGGTTTCTGGTTTAGCAGTCCAGCCATAATACCACTGATTTATTGCACATCCCTAACTGCCCCGGAGTTGCACTTGTGCTCCTCAAATGTTACTTAATCTAAAGCTGTCCAGGCCTTGTTGCACTTGAGCATGGCCTGCTTGAGTATCTGCGGAGTCACAAATGGTGATGAACATTGTACAATCATCAGCTAACATCCCCATTTCTCACCTTATGATGGAGGGAAGGTCAATGATGAAGCAGCTGAAGGTGATTAGGCCAAGGACACTATGCTGAGGAACTTCTATGGAGCTTGAGTAGCTCAGTCAGTAGCACATCATATTCTTGAGCCCTCTTGTGGCACAGCGATAGTGTCCCTACCCCCAGACTGGGTAGCCCAGATTCAAGTCCTGCCTGCTCCAGAAGTGTATAACAACATCTCTGAAAAAAATAGATCCTGAGGAACTCCTACAGAGATATCCTGGAGCTGAGATGATTGACCTCCAACAACCACAACCATCTCCTTTTGTATCAGGATTAACTCCAAGCAGCAGAGATTTTCTCCCTGGTTCCCAATTATTCTAGTTTTGCTAGGGCTCCTTCGTGCCAGTCAAAACCAGCCTTGTGTCAACACAGTTACTCCCACCTCACCTCTGGAATTCAGCTCTTTGGTCCAAGTTTAAACAAGGCTGTTATAAGGTCAGGAACTGTGCCCTGGCAGTACCCAAACTGTGCGTTACTGTGTAGGTGCTGCTGGATAGCACTGTTGATGATACCTTCCATCACTTTACTGACGATCAAAAGTAGACTAATGGGCAGTAATAAATTGGATTTTATTTGTCCTGCTTTTTATGAAGAGGCCACCCTGAGCAAGTTTCAACATTGGAATCTACATAACAGTGTTGTACTGGAACAATTTGGCCTAAGCCATGAATAGTTTTCAGTTCAATAACCAGAATGTGATCAGGGCACACAACCTTTTCAGCATCAATGTTGTTGGGTATTTTTTTGATATCATGTGGACTAAATCAAATCGGCTGAAGACTGTCATCTATGTTGCTAGGGTCCTCCGGAGGAGGAGGCTATGATGGGTCATCCACGCATCATGTTTAGCTGAAAATGCTTACAAATGCATTAGCCTATAATGTGCTGTAAGCCACTGTTATTCATAACTGCCTGCGGCAGGATGACTGAACTTTAATTGGTTATGGAATTGTTTTCATAGTTTGGTTCATATGCAATCCTGTTGTAGCTTCAGCAGGTTGATACCTCATTTTCGGGTATGGCTGGTGCTGCTCCGAGTTTCCCTCTTGCACCCTTCATTGATGCCCTGGCTTGATGGTCATGGTTGAGTGGGGGATATGCTGGGCCAGGAGGTTGCAGATTGTGTTGCAGTACAATTCTGTGGCTGCTGATGTCCCACAGTGCCTCACTGATTGGTGAGGAGGAGGTTAAGTATGCGATTCCCTCTTATTGATTCCCTTACCACCTGCTGCAGACCCAGTCTAACAGCTGTGTTCTTTAGGATCCAACCAGCCCAGTCAGCTGTGGCACAGCTCAGCCACTCTTGGTGATGGACAGTTAAGATACCCACCTCCACCCAGAGAACATTCTGTGCCCTTGCTACCCTCAGCGCTTCTTCCGATTTGTGTTCAATATCGTGGAATATCGATTCATCAGCCAAGGGGTTTGTGGGGTTAGAGACAGTGGGGAAAGAGGGGATAGGTAATCAGAAGGAGGCATCCTTGCCTATTTTTGACTTGATGTCATGAGAGTTAATGGGGCCTGGAGTCAATGTTGAAGACTTTTGGGGTAACTTCCTCTTGGTCACTGTGCTGCCACTTCTGGTGGCTCTGTCCTGCTAATGTTAGGCATGGTGGTGAGGGGAGATGGTGGCATTGTGGTAATTGTATTAGATCAATAATTCCAGAGACATGGACTAATGGATGGAGACATAAGTTCAAATCCTACCATGGCAGAGAATAAAATTTGAAATCAATTAATATGTCTGGAGTTTTAAAAAAATGCTTGTCCAATGATAACCAAGAATCAATTGTCATTAAAAACCCACAGGATTCACTATGTTCTGTCCTCACCCGGTCTGGTTTATCTGTGATTCCAGACCCACAGGAATGTGGTTGAATCTTTAATGCCGTCTTAGTGTGCCATTCAATTAAGCGACAATTGGGGATTAGCAACAAATGCTGACAATGCCCATATACCATGAAAGAATAGAAAAAAAGAGCATGGCCAGGGCTGGGTAGTTAGTCCCTCATGCTTCTGGCTTTGCATCATCTTCTCCAGCAGAGACAGAGAGAGGCACGTAGTGTAGCTCATTCTGTTTAGATATTCTGACTATCACGGTTGAACAGCTGGGAGTGGTACATGCCGCATTGGTGGAGTGTGACAATTGCAGCAGTGCTAAAACTGTGACTTTGAGGTGAAGCTAATGAGGTGGAAGTATGCTGTAGATGAATCTTCATTACTGTTCATCACAGTCCATCTGGTAGATTTGCTGCCTCCCTCCCCTTGGAATCTCCTGCTTGGACTGGTGTTTGAGGAAAACCACATAGCAGTCTAATCAGAGGAGACTCTTGTGTTAGACAAGACACAGATCATTGCATGAGACCAATAGGAGCAGGTCATACTAATGGGATACACATTGTCACGATGACTATGAAGAAGATGCAGATTGTAGGTCTTACTCCTTCAAGACCCTGGGCAGCTGTTCCCAATAGCACATATGATGCCATCAAGGCACTCCTCAGTATTAACTCTTTCAGGCCCATTCAGTAAGTATGCATCCAAAGAGATTATTGGTAGTTCAACAATGAGGGTGTGTTGTATCAAGTAGTGTGTGAAGCTAGTGGGGTAAGTCAAGACGTTTGAAGGTGCATTAACTGATCTTGACCACTCCAGTTAGGTCATCTTGTGAGGCTGCAGCAGATAGTTTGAGGCTTGACCTGAGACATTGCCTTGCCCAGGTTTCTGGTCCTATTACCTTTCTGACTGGGTATCTGGAGACCTCCCTGGCCCCTGCAGGACATCATTTCTTCTTATTACTGCTCCACCAGTACAGTGTCCAAAAGCCCAGAGCTCCTTAGCTGTTCCATGGTCAGCCATCCCCATTATTTTCCAAGCTAGATTCAGATGTAAAATGATTCCTTTCACCAATGACAATGCACTTTGAGCTGCAGGATGACTTCAAGTAATGCCAGTTATCAACAGTATTAGACACGTTGACAAGTTCAACCAATGAACAGCATTAGGAGTGCTTACTGCACACAGAATCATTAAGATGAACTGGCAGTGAGAGGTTGGCAAACTCATTGTGCTATCAAATTGCTCTTTGAAACATTTTAAGCCTCCTTAAGAATTAACTCTTTCATTGTTCAGTGCAGACCCATAATAGGGTTTAATCATAGAGATAGCAATTTTCAAGTCATTACATGTTGAAGAAATTAAAATCTGCCAGTGGTTATAAAATAATCTAATGGTTCAAATTTGAGATTTCCTCAGAATTTACAACAACCAGAGTTTTGTTGCGGGGACAATGAATGTCACAGTTTCACAATGTTATCAATTATTTGGCCCTTATAATTCCATTCTAATTTCAAATCCACTTTTTCTTAACTAAGCACAATAGTGGACAGATATGATAATCAAAACAGCATGCACTTTAGAAAATGTAATAAATTGTGTCATAATTCGTTTAGTGCATTCTTCAGGCACCTGGCCAGAAGACTGAAAAAATATTTAATCTAACCTGAAGATAAAATTAACTTCACAAACCAAATCATATCAAAGTGCTTGGAAAAATTTAAATTAACTGCCAGACACCATAGCAACTACAATTTCAAGGCTGAATCTTCTCTTTTTAATGTTCCCTCTGCTTTTATGGTTACACAATAGATTCTAATCAAAATCAATCCACGTTAGCCTCTTCAGTGCCACATTTAAATCATAAAGTCTTTCCCAATTCAGGGTGCACAATCATAAACTGAAACGAACATTGTCAAGAATTATATTCACACGTCAATATTCAAAATATTGACTCCTGTGAAGGGTTATGAACAGTTGCCTGTCCAAACATCAGTTCAGTGTCAAATTCCGATTGTTGACACTTCTTGAAGCAGGTTAAGATGTCTTCTTGCATTCAAGTCAGGAGTGTGATGGAATACTTCCCACTTGCCTGCAGGGGTGCAGCACCAACTACAGTCAAGAAGCTTGACACCATTGAAGACAAAGCAGCCCACTTGATTGGTACCACATCCCCAAGTATCAACTCCCTCCACCACTGACGCTCAGTAGCAGCACAGTGTACCATCTACAGGATGCACTGCAGAAATTCACCAAAGACCCTCACCTTCCAAACCACAATACTTCCATGGGCAAACGCAAGTGGATACATGAGAACACCACCACTTGCAAGTTCCCCGACAAGCCACATACCATCTTGACTTGGAAATATATTGCCGTTCTTTCACCGTTGCTGGGTCAAAATCCTGGAATTCTCTCCCAAACAGCATTGTGGGTCAACTAACAGCAGGTGGACTGCAGTGGTTCAAGATGACAGTTCACCATCACTTTCTCAAGGGCAACTAGGGATGGGCAATGAATGCACTGGCCAGCGATGCCCACATACCGTACATAAATAAAAATAAAAAGGTATAGCATGCAAACGGGTATAACATACCTGAGAATCAGTGGGAAGCTGTCAGTGAAAAGATGGGGTATCAGAGAACCAAAAACTAAAAGGAACATGGGATGTCCAGGAGTAGATTGTTAATAATGTGTACCTATCTGAGGTGATTACCCCTGAGTCAGCTCCTGAACACGTCTGCTCCATCACTCGAACAACCCTACTTCTCCCTACGCTCACCTGACTCTGTCCCTTTACATTTGCTGCTGAAACTCTCAACCATATCTTTGTTAGCTTGGGCTATAACACTTCCACGTCCCATCTGGCCAGTCTCCCACTTTCCACTCTCTGAGAACACAAAATCATCAATATGTCTGTTGGCTATGTCTTAACCCAAACCATATCCCATTCATCCTTTATCCCTGTACTCACTGATCTGCACTGGCAACTCGTTCAGCAAAGTCTCCATTTTTAAATCTCCATGGTTTTCAGTTTCTCCACAACTTCTGTCCCACTTCTGTAACAATACTGGCCCTACAATGTCAATTACCCTATCACTGGCAGCCCAGATCTCTGGAATTCCCTTGCTAACTTTTTCCAACTCTCTAACTCCCTCTCTTTCTTTAAGAGGTGATCCTCAAAACTAATCTCCTTGATGAAACTTGTGATTTTGCATCCAGAAGTTTAAAATAGTTTAAAAGGCTCAAGTACAGCTGCTTGGAAGGTTTTGTGCTTAAACATGTTCACAAACGCAACTTGTTGCTACAAGGACTCTCAGAGCAATGGATATATGAAATATTTAGAAATTAGAGGAAACTTTGGACTATAATATTTTATTTACTCCTTAAGGCTCAATGTTCTTGAATTTGCTTTGGTGTCTCAAATGGTTGCTATATTGTTGAGTCAAGTTTTACTTACTGAAAGCTATTTTGTCAGCCAAGGGAATTTCTTTGGGCTTCTCCAAACTGGTTGTTGTAACATTAGCCAAGAATCAGGAAAGGTCGTGAGGGTCTAAACAAACTCACTGTTGATCTTCCACCTAAGTTAAACAACCAATTTGAAGAAGCCCCAAGGAAATTTTCTTCAATGACGACCAAATAGCTTTCAGCAAGTAAAACTGGACTCAACAATTCAGGAACTGCACTATCCTGGATATCTCCCCTTGGGTAGAATTAACATTCCCTGTTCAGTAATCTGCACATTTATAATAACCCTGGCATGGAGATACGCCAGTACATTTCAGTCATGCTGTTGGCTGTGCTTGTCTATTTTACAATTCTTACAACCCATGTTGAATTTGACTGTGTGGAATGATGTTGTCTGATTAATCAATGTCCATCTGAAGTGATGCAGGTTGCAAGTGAACCCTGTGCTGCCTACTCATCTCCATGATCAGGTCTAGTGTCAAACACACACCACTCTGTGACAGCTTTGGCTCAATATATGGTCCAGGGTCATTTGAGGCTAGTGCCACTTCAAACTCACTAAGGCTGGATGACTGGCTGTGCTTCTTAAATACTCCGGATGCAGCAGGAATTGAAACTGCTTGATTACTTGACATTTTCATGAAGACAGCCTGGACAAGACCTCCAGAGCTAGGAAGAGAAGGCCGCTATGGTGATCTATGCCAACAGTTTGACACCAAAGATACGGATATGGTGCAGCAAACAGATTATTGACTCATGTGAATTGTCATAAAAACATAGAAACTTGGAGCAGGAATAGGCCATTTGGACCTTTGAGCCTGTTTTAGCATTGAACATGATCTTGGCTGATCCTCTATCTCAAAACCATATTCCCACTTTCTCCATATACCCTTGAAGCCTTTAAGATCATAAAATGATCTATCTCTATCTTGAATCTATTCAATGACTTGGCCTCCATAGCCTTCTGTGGTACAGAATTCCACAGGTTCACTACTCTTCAAGTGAAGAAATGTTTCCTTTTCTCAGTAACAGAAAATAAAACAGTACAGCATAGCAGAAGAACAGGCCCTTCAGCCCACCACATCAATGCCGACCATGATCTTATTCTAAATTAATTCCATCTGCCTGCACATGGTCTGTATCCTGTTCATGTGTCTGTCTAAATGCCTCTTAAACTATTGTATCTGCTTCTAACAACTTCCCTAGCAGTGTGTTCCAGGCACTTACCACCCTCGGTGTAAAACAAAACTTGCCTCACACATCTTTTTAAACTTTCCTCTTTTCACCTTAAACCTCAGCCCCCAGGTTTTGACATTTCTTCCCTGGCAAAAGCCGTGCCTCTCATAATTTTATATACTTCTATCAGGTCACCCATCAGCCTCTGACTCTCCAGTGAAAACAATCCAAGTTTATCCAACCTCTCCTTATAACTAATACATTCTAAGTGAGGCAACATCCTGGTAAACCTATTTTGCACGCTCTCAAAGCCTCCACATCCTTCCTATAGTAGCCAGAACTGCACACTCCAAATGTGGCCAACCTAAAGTCTTACACAGTTGCAACGTGAATTGCCAACATTTATACTCAATGCCCTGTCTGATGTAGGCGAGCATGCTGTATGCCTTCCTTACCACCTTATCCACTTGTGTTGCACTTTCAGAGAACTATGGACTTGGACCACAAGATCCCTCTCCATATCAATGCTCCTAAGGGTCCTGCCATTTACTGTATAGTTTCCTCTTGCATTTGACCTCATAAAAGCATCACGTCACACTTGTCCAGTTAAATTCCATCTGCCATTTCTCTGTCCAACTTTCCAACCGATCTATACTCTGCTGTATCCTTTGACAACTCCCTCACAATTCCACCAACTTCCATGTCTACTGCAAACTTACTAATCAGACCACCTACATCTTTATACAAATTATTTATATATATTAGAAACAACAAGTCCCAGCACTGATCCTTGTGAAACACCATTGACCATAGATCTCTAGTCAGAAAAAACACCCCTCCATAACTACCCTCTGTCTTCTATGGCCAAGCCAATTTTATATCCATCTTAGCACCTCATCATGGATTTCATGTGATTTGATCTTCTGGACCAACCTACGATGAGGGACCTCATCAGAGGTCGGTACTTGAATAAAGTTCATATAGACAATATCCATTATCCTTCCTCAATCAAGTTTGTGAGACAAGAACTCCCCTGCATAAGGCCATATTGACTATCCCAAATAAGTCCATTTTTTTTCTCCAAATGCGAGTAAATCCTGTCCCTAAATGTCTTCTTCAATAATTTCCCTTACACAGATGAAAGTCTCACTGGCCTATAATTTCCTGGATTATCCCTGTTGCTCTTCATAAATAAAGGAGTAACATTGGCTATTCTCCAGTCCTCTGGGATCTCACCTGTGGCAAAAGCGGATACAAAGTTCTCTATCAAGGCCTCAGTAATCTCCTCCCTTACCTTCCTCAGTATCCTGTGATAGATCCCATCAGGTCCTGTCAACTTATCTACCTTAATATTTTTCAAGACACTCAACACCTCCTCTTTCTTAATATGACATGCTTAAATATCAACGTACCCTTCTCTAATCGTACCATCACCCATGTCCTTCTCCTTAGTGAATACTAGTGTCAAGTACTCATTGAGGACTTCACCCACTTCCTCTGGCTCCACACATAAATTTCGTCCTTTTTTCTTAAGTGGATCTAGTTTCCCTAGTTAACCTCTTCCTCCTAATATAGAGAGTCATAGAGAGATAGAGCTGTACAGCATGGAAACAGACCCTTTGGTCCAAGTCATGCATGCTGACCAGGTATCCTAAATTAATCTAGTCCCATTTGCCAGCATTTGGCCCATACCTCTCTAAACCCTTCCTATTCATGTACCCATCCAGATGCCTTTTAAATGTTGTAAATGTACCAGCCTCCATGACTTCCTCTGGCAGTTCATTCCAGACCCTCTGCCTGAAAAAGTTACCCCTTTTATGCCCCCTTTAAATCTTTCCCCTCTCACCTTAAACATACGCCCTCTTGTTTTGGACTCCACTACCCTGGGGAAAAGACCTTGGCTATTCACCCTATGCCCCTCATGATTTTATAAACCCCTATAATGTCACCCCTCAGCCTACTCACTCTCCCGAGAGCTCAAACCCTCTAAAGCTGGCAACATCCTTGTAAATCTTTTCTGAACACTTTCAAATTTTACAACATCCTTTCCCTAGCCAGGAGACCAGAATTGAATGTATTATTCCAAAAATAGCCTAACCAATGTCCTGTACAGCCACCACATGACCTCCCAATTCCTAAACTCAATGCACTGACCAATGAAGACAAGCATACCAAAAGCCTTCTTCACCATCATGTCTACCTATGACTGACCTGCACAACTGACTGCCTCTGCTGTTTAGTTTCAAGTATCTCTGGACATCAGAGTTCATCAAAGAAAAATAAACAAAGTGAAATTCATAGCTGGCCTTGGAGAAACCTGTGTGGGGGAACTCACAGCAGGGGAGCAGCTAAATGGCTTTTTAAAAGTGTAACCGTACTTTTCTTTGTAAAAATCTACAATCGTGGGTAGAGTGTTTTTTTCTTGGATATGTTTTATTAAGATCGGTCTCTTGATTAACCTTTAAAAATATAAAACATAGGCAGAAAGTTACCCTAAAGCAGCGTTTTTAGAGCAGTGAGACTGTGCAATTTTCTGGGTCTGTAGATTAAGGTGCAGAGATGGCCGTTATAATGGTATTGTGCTGTTCCTGTTGGATGTGGGAGATTAGGGAGAGTTTCCATGTTACTGATGATTATGTCTGCAGAAAGTGTGTTTGGTTGCGAATCCTATCGGACCACATGGATCAGTGGAGCAGCAATTAAAAACAATGAGGAACTTACAGAGCCCAGCAGGGGGAAGGGTGGGCAGGGGCGGGCAGTGGGGTGATGGATGCCAGTGTCAGGAAGGGAGAAAAACTGTACATACAGTCAAGTAGATGGTCCTCCAGGAAAGGTAGGAAGGGATAGGCAGGTGGTGCAGGAGTCTCCTGTGCCTATTCCCATCTCAAACAAGTATTCTGTATTCGAAAATGAAGGAAGTGATGGACTGTCAGGGGAATGTAGCACTGACAGCCAGGTTTCTGGTACCGAGACTGGCTCTAATGTAACGAGGGGTATGTCAGGTTTCAAGATATTGATTGTGATAAGGGACTCTCTAGTCAGAGGCACAGACAGAGGTTTCTGCAGCCGATAATGAGATTTCAGAATGGTGTGTTGTCTCCCTGGTGCCAGGATCAAGGATATCTCGGACAGGATGCAGAATATTCTCAAAAGGGGCAAGGAACCAGCAGGAAGTCATTGTACGCATTGGAATTAATGACATATGAAGAAAAAAGGATGAGCTTCTGAGGAGAAAATATAGGAAATTAGGCAGGAATTTTAAAAGTAGGTCCTCGAGGGTAGTAATATCTGGAATACACCCGGTGCCATGAGCTAGTAAGAGTGAGAGTAGGAATAGGAGGACAGAGCAGATAATTGTGTGCCAGAAGAGCTGGTTTAGGGGAGAAAGATTCACATTTATGGATCATTGGGATCTCTTCTGGCGTAGAAGTGACCTGGATAAGGTCATGCGAAAGGAGGCGATGGCCTAGTGGTATTATCACTGGAATGTTAATCCAGACTCCCAGATAATGTTTGGGTGGCACTTTGGCTCAGTGGTTAGCACTGCTGCCTCACAGCACCAGGGACCCAGGTTCAATTCCACCCTTGGGCCACTATCTGTGTGGAGTTTGCACATTCTCCCCATGTCTGCGTGGGTTTCCTTCTGGTGCTCCGGTTTCCCCCCACATTCCAAAGATGTGCAGGCTAGGTGGATTGGCCGTGCTAAATTGCCCACAGTGTTCAGGGACATGTAGGTTAGGGTGGATATAGGGGAATGGGTCTGGGTGGGATGCTCTGTGGGTCGGTGTGGATCGTTGGGCTGAAGGGCCTGTTTCCACACTGTAGTGATTCTACGAATAAGAAGGACAGATTGCGCCTGAATTGGAAGAGGACTAACATTCTGGCAGGTAGATTTGCTAGAACTGCTCAGGAGGATTTAAACTAGTAAGGGGGATGGGGATGGGGATGGGGATGGGGATGGGGATGGGGATGGGGATGGGGGGAGGTGGGACACAGGGAGATAGTAAGGAAGGGGATCAGTATGAGACTGGCGCAGTTGGGAAAATAGCAAGTCAAACAGTCAAGGCAGGCAGGAACAAAACAGAGAACAGGGTAGGACTGATAACTTAAACTGCATTTATTTCATTGCAAGGGGCTTAACAGATAAGGTAGATGAACTCAGGGCATTGTTGGGAACGTGGGACTGGCGTATCATAGTGATTACAGAAACGTGGCTCAGGGATGGACAGGACTAACAGCTTAATATGCTAGGGTATAGTGGCATTTTTTATTAGGGATAAAGTTACAGCTGTGCTTATGGTGGATATTCCTGGAATTATGCCCAGGGAAGTTATTCGGGTGGAACTGAGAAATAAGAAAGGGATGATTATCTTATTGGGATTGTACTATATACTCCTCAGTAGTCAGCGCGAAATTGAGAAGCAAATGTGTGAGGAGATCTGTTATCTGTAAGAATAACAGGGTGGTAATGTTAGGGGATTTTAATTTTCCAAACATAGACTAGGACTGCCACAATGTTAACGGCTTTGATGGAGAGGAATTTGCTGAATGCGTACAAGAGCATCTTCTGATTCAGTATGTCAATGTACCTATTCAAGGAGAAGGAAAACTTGACCTTCTCTTGGGAAATAAGGCAAGGCAGGTGACTGAGATATCAGTGGGGGAGCACTTTGGGGCCATTGACAATAGTTCTATCAGTTTCTAAATAGTGATGGAAAAGTATAGACCAGATCTAAAAGTTAAAGTTCTAAATTGGAGGAAGGCCAACTTTGACGGTATTAGCAAGAAATTTCAGAAGTTGCTTGGGGGCGGATGTTTGCAGGTAAAGGGACAGCTGAAAAATGGGAAGCCTTCAAAAATGAGATAACAAGAGCCCAGAGACAGTATGTTCCTATTAGGGTGAAGGACAAGGCTGGTAGATCAACTCCAGGCTCCCAACCTGCCTCGATCCTCTAGAGTTTCCTACCAAACTAAAAGGTCCAAAGAAAATGCTATATCCCTAGCCCTGCGCTCATCCCTGAATATTGGGGCACCAAAGACACCTATGTCAGACTCCTGCTCGTTGACTACAGCTCTACCTTCAACATCATTGTCCCCACCAGACTGATCTCAAAACTGCGTGACCTTGGTCTCAGTTCCATCCTCCGGAATTGGATCATCAGCTTTCTGACCCATAGGCCACAGTGAGGATAGGTAACTGCACCTCCTCCACAATAACACTCAACAATGGAGACACCGAAGGATGTGTCCTCAGCCCCCTACTGTACTCCTGACTTGTTGCCAAATTCCGAATGAACACCATCTACAAGTTCACTGACGACGCCACCATAGTGGGACGGTATCTTTCAATGATGAGTCAAAATACAAAAGGGAGATGGAGGGCTTGGTGACGTGGTGCGATGAAAACAATCTGTCTCTGAATGTCGGCAAAAGTAAGGAACTGATCATCGATTTCAGAACAAAAGGAGGAGAACACGCCCCATCTACATCAATGGAACTGAGGTTGAGAGAGTGAAGTGCATCAAGTTCCTCAGAGTGACGATAACTAACGACCTGTCCTGGACTTCCCATGTAAATGCGACAGTTAAGAAGGCACAACAATGCCTCTTCTTCCTCAGGCGGCTCAGGAGATTTGGCATGTCCATAAGGTCCTTCACCAACTTCTACAGACGCACCATTGAAAGCATACTGTCTGGGTGCATAACGGCCTGGTATGGCAACTGCTGTATCCAGGACCGTAAGAAACTACAGAAGATTGTGTGCACAGCCCAGACCATCACGGAAGCCAACCTTCCATCCATGGACTCTATTTACATGGCTAGCTGCCATGAAAAGGCGGCCAACATCAAATAAGACCTATGACATCCTGGCAATGACCTCCTACAACCTCTTCCATCAGGCAGAAGATACAGAAGCCTGAACACATGCACAAGCAGGTTCAGGAGCAGCTTCTTTCTGGCCATCATCAGATTGTTGAATGGACGCTAGCCTCAGATAAGAAAAAGAAGGAAGCATACATCAGCTTTAGACAGCAAGGATTGAGTGAATCCATGGAAGGGTATAAGGGCAGTAGAAGTATACTTATGAGGGAAATCAGGAAGGCAAAGAGGGGACATGAGATAGCTTTAGCAAATAGGGTTAAGGGGAATCCAAAGGGATTCTACAAATACATTAAGGACAAAAGGGTAACTAGGGAGACAATAGGGGTCCTTAAAGATCAGCAAGGCCGCCTATATGTGGAACTGCATGAGAAGGGGGAGAAACTAAACAAATATTTGGCATCAGTGTTTACTGTGGAGAAGGATATGGAAGATAGAGAAATTGGGGAAATAAATAGTGACATCTTGAAAAATGTGTTGGACATCTTAAAACGCATAAAGGTGGATAAGTCTCCAGGACCTGATCAGATGTACCCTAAAACTATGTGGAAAGTTAGAGAAGTGATTGCTGGGCCCCTTGCTGAGATATTTGTGTGATTGATAGCCACAGGTGAGGTGTCAGAAGACTTCAGGTTGGCTAACGTGGTGCCAATATTTAACAAAGGTGGTAAGGAAACGCCAGAGAACTATAGGCCAGTGAGCCAGACATTGGTGGTGGGCAATTTGTTGGAGGGGTTCCTGAGGGGCACGATTTACATGAATTTGGAAAGGCAAGGACTGATTAGAGATAGTCAACATGGCTTTGTGCATGGGAAATCATGTCTCACTAACTTTAGTTTTTTGAGAAAGTAACGAAGAGGATTGATGAAGGCAAAGTGGTGGATGTGATCTATATGGACTTCAGTAAGGTGTTCGACAAGATTCTCCATGGTAGACTGGTCAGCAGATTAGATCACATGGTTTACAGGGAGAACTCCACCATTTGGTTACAGAACTGGATCAAAGGTAGGAGACAGTGGGGGGTGGTGAAGGGTTGCTTTTCAGGCTGGAGCTTGTAACCAATGGTGTGCCACAAAGATTGGTGCTGGTTCCACTGCTTTTCATTATTTACATACATGATTTGGATGTGAACATAGGAGGTATGGTTAGTAAGTTTGCAGATGACGCAAAAATTGGTGGTGTAGTGGCCAGCAAAGGAGGTTAACTCAGAGTACAATGGGACCTTCATCAGATGGGCCAAGGAGTGGCAGACGGAGTTTAATTTAGATAAATGTAAGGTGCTGCATTTTGGAAAGGCAAGTCAGGGCAGGACTTATACAATTAATAGTAAGGTCCTGGGAAGTGTTGCTGAACTAAGACACCTTGGAGTGCAGGTTCATAGGCCCTTGAAAGTTCATAAAATGCCTTGGGATCTTCATTGATCCTACTTGCAAAGGACATTTCATGGCCCTTCTAACTCTCCTAATCTCTTGTTTAAGTTGTTTTCTGCTTCCTTAAAATTCTTCAAGTGTCTTATTGATTTCAGCTTCTTGAATCTTACATATACTTCCTTTTCCTTTTTGACTAAACTTTCAATTTCTCTTATCAACCATAGTTCCCAAATCTTGCCATCTTTGT
Source organism: Rhincodon typus (assembly GCF_021869965.1). Taxonomy (NCBI): domain Eukaryota; kingdom Metazoa; phylum Chordata; class Chondrichthyes; order Orectolobiformes; family Rhincodontidae; genus Rhincodon; species Rhincodon typus. Next base: position 69,466,748 of record NC_063345.1, read on the forward strand.
CAGTCCTCCTCACGGGAATATCTGGTTCTGAACACTGGTCAACTGGTCCATCAAAGATGTAGATTTTTCCTCAAACAGCCATGCGCCCAATCTACTTTCACCAGTTCTTGCCTAATACTGTTGTAATTAGCCTTCACCAATTTAGCACTTTCACTTGAAGTCCAGTCTTATCCTTAATAATTCTCTTAGAACTTACAGAATTATGATCACTCCCCCACTGAAACTTTGATAACCAGGCCAGGTTCATTCCCAATACAAAATCTAATAGGTCTTCCTTTGTTGGGCTATCTACATATTGTTTCAAGAAATCCTCCTCCAGGCATCTATCAAATTCCACCCCATCTAAGCACCTGACACTAAGTCCAGTCAATATTGGGAAAGTTTAAAGAAAACACTGCAACAACCCTGCTGTTTTTACATCTTTCCATGATCTGCTTGCATATCCATTCCTCTAATTCCTGCTGGCTGTTGGGAATTGTAAAACCCTATCAGAGCGATTGCACCTTTCTTATTCCTGAGTTCTACCCACATGACCCCCCTCCAAGATGTTCTCTCTTAGTACAGCTATGACATTCGCTTTAATTAGTAATGCAAACCTCCACCCCTTTTTATATCCCTTTTTTGTCTCAACTGAAACATCAAAACTCTGGAACTTGTAGCTGCCAGTGTTGACCTTCTCTCAACCATGTTTCTGTAATGGCTACAACATCAGAGTCCCATGTACTAATCCAGCCTGTAGGCCTTACCTGTTATACTCCTTACATTAAAATAAATACACTTCAGACAAACAGTCCCACTGTGTGCATTAACCTGGTCTTGCCTGTTCTTCCTAATTAGACTTACTTAGCTCATCCTCTACCTTCTCGTCAATCACTTCACACACTAACAGATTGCACTTGCTTCCATCTCCCTGTGATAGTAGTTTAAATCCTCCTGATTGACCCTAACAAGGGCACAAAAACAGAAATTGCTGGAAAAACTCAGCAAGTCTGGCAGCATCTGTGGAGAGAAAGTAAATTTAAGTTTTTGGGTCCAGTGAATCTTCTTCAGAGCTTCCTGCAAGAATATTGGTGCCCCTTGAGTATACGTGCAACCTTTCCTCCTTGTACAGATCCCTCCTGCCCTGTAACAGTTCCCAATGATCCAAATATTTGGAGCCCTCCCTCCTACACCAGCTCTTGACAAACACATTCAACTGTGTTCCACAGCTCCAGGCACTCCATGCAGCAAATCAGAAGCTGCAGCTGAACACACATCCTGTATGCAGTCACCATGGAGACTGGAAGTGTCCCTGATATTCAACATATTGCAGGAAGAGCATTCTCGGGGCTGAGTTCTCCTGCGATTGTGAATCTTAGCAACCACAGACAATAAAGTAGAAACTGATTACACAACCTTAACCACTACCCACTGAATCCGATTTCTCACTCTGGCACTCTATTCCTAACAAACTACAAACGACAAAAATAAATACATTATACTCTAACTCCCTCCAGACACTACTCACAGTCTCTAGACCTAAGCAGCCAAGGCTTTGTCACTTTTTGAACCTTAACGTAACCTCTAGAGTTTTGCTTCTGGATTCAACTCCACTCTTGACACCACTGCTCTGACTGTCTTAAAATGTCTACCCCACATCTTGAGACTGTTTCTGGATTCACCAAAAGGAGAAACATCCTCCAGCATTTGTCTGTTAAATCCTGTTAGAATTTTATACACGGTCAAGGTAATTGAGCACAGATTTATAGTACAAGTTCCACCAACTACACCACAATCTTCACAGAAATTTGATGCACCACTTGCACTCACCAACTAACAATCTGCACCAGCTACAATTTAAACCTCACGCCAATACTTTCACCTCATCCTCACACACTTAATCCTGGTATCAGCTTCATGTTTATATCTCATGGTTTGCACACACTGCCAGCTGCCAATGGTGACAGGCACATTACCCAAACATATTTTCATCACACTCATTGGCACATTTCTCTCTCTCTCTTGCAGGCCAAATAGACAGGTCAAGCAGCAAACCAGTTGTGAAGGAGGTGGAGTGGAGAGGGACGGCATGACTGTCTTTTTGAGAATGAACCGTGACCATTGAGCTGGTAGCCAACAGCTTCAGTGAAGCCAGGAGGCTGATGGTCTGTCCTTGCATCATGCAGTTTCTCAAATCCCAGTTCACCCTCATCCTTCCATCTATTTTCATGTGCAACTCTCATAGTATAACCAGGTACCTCTTATCTTCCATGGCTAGCTCTTCTCACTCTCACTGGCACTGCTACATCACACCACTTCGCTCACTGCATAGCCCCAGTTTGCGCACTTCTGCTCTCAGGTGCTCAAGTACTGCAGCCTTGGTGGTGCTACTTGAGGGTCCAAAGACAGATCAAATTGAGAAAGGAGGAACACCTCTTCGAGATCTAACTCTGCAAGTCACCAGCTTAGACAATGGTACTGTAGGTCGTTTGTAAAAGGAAAATTCCATGGATGCTGGAGATTTGAAACAAACACAGAAAGTGCTGAGGAACTCAGCGGTCCGGCAGTGTCCATGGAGACAGAAAGACAGAGTTCTTGTTTGAGTCGTGCACGATTCTTCATCAGAACCGAATATTAGCTTGGTCACTTGCCGTCTGCTACCATTTCTATATGAATTAGTCCAATAATTTATCCACTTATTGTCATCTCTTCATTCCAAACAACTAACACCTCCATCTCTTCCACATGGAATTCCCATCCCCTATTCCCAGCTCAGTACACACAGAACAGATCAATATACTTAACGCCTCAGGACAACTCACAATGAATTACAAATACTAAATACTTTTGGAATATCATCACTATGGGAATGTAGGTGCATAGCATACTGCAACAGCAATGTGAGAAAATACATCTACTTTTCAGTTTTCAGACTGAAGGATCAATATTGTCCAGGGCATTCGGGAGAGTTCTGCTGAGGAATCTCACTGTCTTCCACAGTCCGGCATGTTCAAAAGATTAGAGAAGTAGTGGGACTTGATTGCAAGCCTACTTCTGAACAGCACAGTGTCCCTGTTTGTGAAGTGGCTGGGGGAAGATTAGTGCTTCACGATGGAACATTTGTATGTTTATTCTCCCGAGTAAACGCACCTTGCAATTAATCATAAAAATATTTCCATTCTCAGCTATGTTTGAGAGTGTGTGACACAGAATGATACTGGGGTTTAATGGATTCAATTATAAAACAGATTGCACAACCTTTGCATGTATTAATGACAACAACTTGGAATATCCCGTTACATTAGAGGCAATAGCCAAGTCACTTGAAGGAGCATTATTACAAGAAGTGTGAGAGTGAGCCACAGGGAGGGATGTCACGTATAGTTGGTAACAAAGGCATGGGTGAAGGATTCAGCAGCAGATACTTTGAGGCAGAGGAGTGGTCATTGTGAAGGCACAAAAGTGAGATGAGAAGCTGATTTGTGATTTAACCACGACACAAAAATTGCAAACAGACAATTGCAATGGTATTGGTAGTTATGGAATTGATGTTGGACCAGACATCAAAACAAATGGCTTCATATTTCCCAATATTCAATTGGGGGTGATTTCTGCTTATCCAGTGCTTGATGTTAAAGAAACAGTCTGAGAATTTAACAAGTAGAGGAAAGTGAGTTAGAGATTGTACAGTACCTTGCAGGGACAGTCAGGTCAAGGACAAGTTTGTTTGATAAGGGTAGAGTTAGGGTTTGAGTCAGATCCAAAGGAGAGCGGGTCTAAACCTGAAGGGAGAAAATCATTTCCAATATCAGTTAACGTGGACATCAGGAGAGGAGGTGCAGGAGCAATTTACAAGAATGGTCCCCGGAATGAGAAACATCAGTTATGACAATATATTGAAGATATTGGGGACTGTCCTTGGAGACAAGAAGTCCGAGAGGAAATTGGATAGGGGATTTCAAAATCATTAATGGGTTGGATAAAGTAAATAGGGAGAAGCTATTCCTGCTCATTAAAGAAGAAAAATAGGTTTCAAGTGATGAGCAAATGAAGCAAGATGATGTGATAAAAAACATTTTCACATGATGAGCACTCATGATGTGGAGGTGCCAGTATTGGGCTGGGGTGAACAAGGTCAGAAGTGACATGACATCATAAGCTTTTGGAGAGCTGCTCCTTCATCAGGTGAAGTCATTGGGATTTCAAATAAACCTGTTGGATATAACCTTGTTTTGAGAAATGGTGCTACTTAGACTGGTTTTGAGAAATGGCACTACTTAGCCATTGTAGTTAGTGTACTGGCTGACTTGCCATAGTTATGTGACCTCTACCTTTGCTGTAAGTGCTTCTTTGTGTATCGTTTGAAACATGACATTAGGAATGGTGCCACTGAAAATGCGTAGGTTTTCACGGCTCTGATAGAGCCAGCTACCAGGGGCGGTGGGGGGTGGGGGGGGGGGGGGGGGGGGCGGTTGGGGGCGAGGGGGGTTGGGGGGGG